>NC_141162.1:13542632-13637632 GCF_053477565.2 Lygodium microphyllum
GTGTCTTTCTTGGAGTGGACGATCTGTTGCATGTAGCAAAGCCAACTCAACAACCACAGGTTCACCTCTCTCTACTGGCATGTTGGAGCAGCCATGTGTTGGAGAAATCTCACAGGATGGGATATGGAATTTTTTGGTGACACTTCAAGCATCAATCAATGCACAGAATCAAGAAATCACATGCTTAGCTCTCTAGTGTCAAGAGTTGGAGAGCAAGAATACACAGTTGGAACAGATTGTGGAGGAACGGCCAAAAATAATCACAGACTTGGAAACGAGTATGACGACATGCATATGCATGGAAACACCAAAAACATGGGCTGGAGTAGTAGCACATACTCCCCCAAATGAAGACATGCAGGTACTTCATGCAAAGGGTGGTGATGTAGTGGTAGATGGTGTGGATGCACGTGAATGTAAAGAAAGAGAAAAGCGGGCCCAAATCCAGGTTATTTGGGGATTGCCTGAAACAAATGATGAGATTGCATTGTCTCTTACTACAAAAATCACAGAGTTTTTTGGTAAGCATTTTGCCATGGCAGATGTACTTGTCTTTGGTGCTCGACATATGGGCAAGAAGAAAGACAATGGGAAGGCAAGAGCCATTGTATGCACTCTATTGGATGCATATGAGAGAACTATACTTTTAGATAGTAGTCGACTATACCTCAAGGGAACAGATTTTTATGTAAATGAGGATTGTACCCCCATGAACAGGAGGAACGTCGGAAGCAATACAATAAGCGAAAGAAATCTAGTGATAACACTTCAAAGGATGCATAGGGATGTGCGACCCATGGGAGTTGCATGCTTGTAAAGGTGTTGTTTTGAAATTGCAGAGGGTTTCCATGGCATAAAGGTGAAAGCATTCATGCTATGGTTGGTGATGCTGACATTGTGTTCCTCGCTGAGACATGGGAGTGGGAGACATGTAGAATCCTAGATATCCCAGGGTACATAGTTCATAGTGCACATCAGCCACATGTAGGAAAAAGAGGGCAAGGAGGAGTTGCATGCATATAAAAATGTCATTTGGAAGGAATGATTGATGTATGTAAAGTAGACCAACATAAGCGGTACATATGGATTATGCTCAAGCACACTACACCGATGTACATTGCAGGATGTTACATTCCACATAAGGACTCCCCCTTCTATGTACGACATGAAGTGGATTCACAAGAACCTTTTGAAGATTTGAGTATGGATGCATGCACATATATGCAACAAGGACATGTGATGGTCTTAGGTGACTTAAATGCGCGTATTGGATGTATGCAATTTAAGCGCATAGCGCATGATGAGCTATACAAGGGAGAGGTTGTGGATGTAGATGCACGTTGGTGTAGACAGTCTGAGGATACAGACATTAACACTCATGGACGTGCTTTGATGGATATGGTTAATGGTTTGCACATGCCGATATTGAATGGTATGAATTGTTTCCCCAATACTGAAGGATACACGTGCTACTTAGCTAGTGGAGGTTCCAATGTGGTAGGCCATTGCACTATGCAATGGTACACATGAATGATTTATGCATGATCAAAGAGTTTTGGTTAGGTGGAAAACATCCAAAATTGGATCATATAGCTTTGAGCTTGACACTTGATATTTTCCACCATGTAGGACATGCAGGGGACATAGTAGGTACCGGTGCATTCCGTATTGATGTAGACAAGAAACAAGCATATGTTCGTCACCTGGATAGTCTTATGAGCAATCTCACTAGGAGCACATGGGCTGATCTGAGAGATGCAATGTTAAATACGAATATAGAGGTTTTTGGGAAACCAAAGAGCAGTCACAAAAATGTCAAAGGATTGCCATGCAAGAAATGGTTTGATGATGAATGTAAGGATACACGTAGAAAGTTGAAAATCCTCCCTATGGGACAAGAATGGAGGCAGAAAAACGATATAATGCTCTCATGCATAAAAAGTGATGATGATATATAGTGGCCAAAGAAAGTGAAGATGCTAGGGAGTTTGAGAAATGTCCAAGGCAAGCATGGAGAAAATTGCAAACCAAACGGTCATATGTTATGGGGGATTTTACAAATGAAATGGACAACAAAGGAGACGAGACTATTTATGTTACATGTGATACATCATGCTTTTGCATATGGTTTTCCCCAAGAATGGCAGAAGAATTGGATACAACCATTGTATAAGGGAGAAGATTGCAATTTTCTCACAAACTACCGCACCATTATGGTCAGTTTAGCCATGGCAAAGCTATTCAGTACTATCCTAGAAATGCAATTGAGTAAATGGGCAGGAAGTAATAACAAATGAGCTTATGGGCAAGTAGGCTTTCACCTTGGTCATAATACCATAGACCATTTGGTTACTTTACATGTGCTTATGGATGAGAGTTGGCTTGAGGGAGCAACCTTGTATTGTTGTTTTGTGGATTTTAAGAAGGCTTTTCACACCGTAACAAGGGTTAGCTTATGGCAACGAATGCAAGAATTAGGGGTCCCAAATGATCTATGCATGGGAATTTACAGGAAATATCAATGAGTGGTGTGCTATCTCAGAGGTTGCAATGGGCTATCACAAGTATTTGAGAGTAATATGGGATTCAAACAAGGTTGCCCACTCTCCCCTACATTATTTGGTTTATGCATTAATAAGCTAGAAGAAATACTTCTCATGGCTATGAATGAAGAGAAAGCCAAAAGCTTGCATATTGGTATGTTTGCCTTCTTGCTCCTGCTTTATGTAGATGATGTGGTCTTCTTTACATATACTGGGGAACGTATGCAGGAGTTCATGGGGATTCTTGAATGGTTTTGTCAAGATACTGGCTTGATAGTGAATGTATAAAAAACAAAGCTAATGGCTGTGTGCACCAAGCAATCAAAGACCCCACCAAAAGTACGTTATGTGGGACAATATATAGAGGTAGTATCTACTTTCAAATACTTGGGGATTGAAATATCTGCAGAGACCACAGATGGCATACATGTGTGGAGTGGAGATTAGTGGTAGGAAAAAGCAAGTATTATCACTTTGAAAACGACTACAACCGTACATATACTAAATGCTCGAAAATACACTATATGATTTTTGATGCATATGTTCTATAGACGGTATTATATGGAGTGGAAGTGTGGGGGGGGATCATCTCCTCATCTGCATGGAACAACATTGAGAAGCTACAAAAAGCTTTTATTCGTAGACATTTGGGTATCAAAAGCACCACACCACATGTACTTATGCTTTTGGAAACAGGCCGTCAACCAATTGAGGTACATGCTATGATCCGAGTACTGAGATATGCCACCCAAATACGTCAAATGGATGACAGTAGGCTCCCCAAACGGGCATGGGATGCTAGCATGCGCCTACAAAAAATGTGGAAAAGTAAAGTACTTTCAACAGGATGGGTGCTGGATATGCAAAAATGGTTTAAAGGGTGGAGAGTGGATAGATATCTAGATATGGCATCGAAGATATATGCATGGACACATTTCAATCAGACCTCTTATGAGCGTATCAAGCAAAACATCAAAGCAAGGGAGCAAATGGAAAACTTGCTTATTAAAGTATGCACATCTATCTTTCATGTTGGGAATCCTACATGTAGGCAGAGGCACACACGCACCCATACATAGCCAACCCACTCTCAATGGTATTTAGACGGAGTATTGCACAACTTCAAACTCGATCACACACTTTATTGATTGAGACAGGTTCATGGAGTGGACAGGCGAGATAGATGAGGTTATGCAAGCTGTGTGGACTACAGAGTGTAGAGTCAGAGGAGCACATGATTATGACATGTACAGCATATGCACACATATGGGGGCTAACTTTGATATCCCTTTACAGGGGCCACTTCACCAGGTTTTTACCACTACTCCTATATGTAAGTTAGGGGCTCTCATCACCCGCATGTTACACTTTTGAGAGAACCACACTGCATAGATCATTCTTTCACCGTAGCTACCCTTTTCTACCATAGGGGAGGAGAATCATTGCATATCTGGAAAGGTCCCATGGGTCATAATTTGGCCTTCCGTGGATGATAATAAACTACTCTACACACACACACACACACACTCTCTCTCTCTCTCTCTCTCTCTCTCTCTCTCAGCACTTACAAAATAATAGAGATACATCCATTTGCAAGCACTTTAAATACATAAGAGAGAGAGAGAGAGAGAGAGAGATTTAATAAACAAATACAACTCATGCATCCTAATAGCAACAATGAAAAGAATTGTGTAATAGTGACATTTTTCTCCATTGAAATTTGCAAATCATTTAAGTTTGACACTAGATGCATGAGTTAAGCTAATCAATGGGATTGCTTTAATGCAAAGTCAAGATACGTATTGATATAAAAATATTTACAACCTTATAAAAAGAACATAATGCTCTAACCCCATCAAAAAATCTAGAATCATCATTGCTCTTACTATCATATTTGGAGGTAGCCCTTCATCAACATTTTGAAAAGTTGTCACATGTGAGCCTCCTTCCTCCGCCACTTTCATCTTTGAAGGTAGCCCTTCATCATACTTTGGAAAGTTATCACATGTGAGCTTCCTTCCTCCCACACCATTGCTTCATCTTCCCCTTGTTGTCTCCTTGGGATTGGAATTTAGAAAGGCTAAACCTTTCTATCTACTTTATTCCATAAAGGTTGTTAGTATTAAAGAACAAATCTCTTGCATCGTGATGGACCATTGAGACAAATCTCTCTCTCTCTCAACTACACACAAAAAAAGACTAGTAGAGAACAATAAATTGTACCTAGCATATTTCTTGCACTTGGATTCTATGTCCACTTGATGATTCAATGTGAAATGAGGTTTGAAGATGCCCAATAAAACCTAGGATTGGAAAGGATAAATCACACACACACACACACACACACACACACACACACACACACACACACACACACACACACACACACACACACACACACAAAACATAGAGAATCAAAACATCAAGGGAAACCAAGAATCTATACTCAATTTATTCACTTAGCATCATTTGCAATTATCTTGAAAGGATAATTCATGATCTGCCTTACAAAACCTGATTTATTGATCATAGAACATCAATCCATCATGCATGATCATCTACAACACGCACAACTTGTTGAGATTTATTCCTGCAAGCTGGGTGGTTAGGAGACTTTCCATGTAGTTAAGACGAGATGCCAGGGATATATTAGGCTTCATATCAGGTCGAAAAAACTCAATCAGTAAACCATACTTTGAGGTCTTGGATTGTGCACCAAACAAGGTATCTAATCTATCCCAAGTGTCATGGATGTGTCACAGGCATCTAGTGATGGATGTAGCTATCATCCAACTCCAATTTGATGATGGCCTGTGCTTTGTCATCATTCTTCTACCAAGTAGTTGCAAGAGTTGCATCATGAGGCTTCTTTTCTTGTCCATTGTTGGTAATGGCCCATAGGCCCTTCTTCATCAGGATGAGTTTGATGCGGGTTTGCCAAGTGTGAAATACGACTTCTTTAAATCGACATAATGGTGAATCTTTGCCCATGTTGTATGTCTTGAGTAGCAGCAAATCAACACAAATTTTCCATATTTGAGCAGTAGAAAAGTTGATTGTGTCAAAAGACACAAGTGCTAAGTGTTAAAATATTGAGGATGCATGCTAAGGTGGATCATATATGAGCAAATAGACAATCATAATGAGGCATAAGTAATGACAAAGACGAACAACTAATATTATCCAAGCATAATGCAACTACATTTGAATGAGAATAACTGATCAAATGAGCGTGGGGATGAGTGCCTTTTATAGGCTTACAGTAGGTGGTATTGGTAGGTGGAAAATGGTGGAAAGGGACCATGGTATTCACCAACTGTGGTTTTAATAAACCATGCATACGTGATGTAGACTAAGGCTTTATTTGCAATGTGATTCTTTGCCTTGTTATTTCTTACAAAGAGGATATAGTGGATGTGATTCACATTTCTCAACACCCCTCCTTAATCACAACCTAGAAAGACACTGAGTATACAAAGGCTATCATGAGTAGAACCTTGCTAAGTGTAGACATGGAAAGAAACAGCCATATAAAGCTAGAGGCAGTCACAAGGCCTCACTAAGTGTGTAGAGGCTATAGTGTGCAAAGGTTACATGAGGAGTACAATAGCTTATGTAAGAACATTTCGCAAGTACACATTTAAAACCTAAAAAAGTCTATAAAAAAATGAGCTACAAAAGAAGGATTATTGAGCCCTTTTGTGGTGCCTTCTTCTTCTTCTCCTCCATTGTTGTCTTCATCTTCTTTGACTCTTGCAAGATATGCTCTTTGAGATCTTTTCCTAGCATGTCAAAACTTCTCAATATGCCCAGTTTTCTTACAAAAATCACAGACTACGCTCTTCTTCCCTTTCATAGATAGAGGAGTAGTTGGTCTCCTCTTGGGATGCTTGTTTCTCCCTTGCTCTTGATCTTATTTTCCTCTTTTAGGAGAGAGGCTTTGATATCCACAAGCTTCGGCTTTGACATGTTGATTAATGTGGTAGATTCATTATCAAACTCAGGTGGAAGACTCTTGAGAAGCACTCCAATGCAAATGTCTTCATCCATCTTCAAGTTGATTCTTCAACAAGCTTCCATATAGTTCAAATGACTGAGAGTGCATCTTCCCTTGCTTTCTTATCTTGACCACTTGTGATTGACCACAAACCTTTCTTCATCAGGTTTAGTTTGATCCTAGTTTTCCATGTGTGGAATCCAACATCGTTGAATCGTCATGAGGGTGAATCTTTGCCCAATTTTAAAGCAAGCGCAGTAGCAAAGAACTAATAATTGACCAACAAAAGAGTTGAATTTGAGTGTGTCAAGTGGCACAAGAAGATTAGTGTTAACCCACACTAGTTAGTATCAAGATATACTATGTACTTGATGTTGATCTTCATGTTGAGTCTTCTTCTTGTTGCTGATTTGAAGTGGTAGCTTTGCTAAGAATTGAGTGTTATAGTAGATTGGAGAGTCAATGACATTACTGGGCCAAAGGAAGTAAAAAAATAAAGTAAAATCTAAGCTTGGAGATTAATGGCTATGGTTGCCCTCTTTAGGGTTTTGACATGCAACTGGTATTTTTCTTATTGATACTCATAGACATAGCCATTTGAGAAGCCCTTTGAGCTAGAGAGAGCTTAGATGTATAGTTTCAAATGATCTATGGTAATGGACAACATCATTGCATGTGCAGGCGGAATGAGCAGTATGAATCAGAGATGGCCCAATCTAGGTAGCGAGCTATTGCAAATGAAATGCTGAAGCATTAAGTATACAATGTTATGCTTTGAGGTGATAGCAAGGAGCGCTTGGAGCAGAGGAAGAGTTCTCTAGAAGGAATCACGAGCTAATAATGCTTGGGAAGAGAGATTCAATCCAAGGTGGGTGGCTAGGGAGGTAGGTGAGAGATTTATGGGAAAGTGGAGGGAGCCAAAAATTCAAACTGAAGTGAACCAATTAGAGGCCTAATGACTCATTAGCTTAAAACCTGCTCTGATACCATGTTAAAATATTGAGTGTGGGAGCTCTCGCTCGACTGCCAAGACCCACGGACCGCTTATTGGTTCAAGCATTCCAAGCCGAGCACTAATGGCTACCTCTCACATAACCGATGCGCCATCCATCTCTACGTGTGTAATGAGCTTACCTCCATGCCTGATCGAGTTACCTTCTCTCCCCAGCACTCCGGTAGCTCCACGATCTAAGTGCAAGCTTTAAGCGAGATCCATCCTCAAGCTCCACGCTCCAAGCTCCATTGCCACGAGCAAGAGAAGAGAAGAGAAGAGAAGAAGAGAGGAGAAGATGGAGAGCTTCTCCTCCCCAATCCCTTACCCTCACATACTCACTCCCTCACACTCTCACACTCTCTCTCTCAAGCACAAGAAAGAAGAAGAAGAAGAAGAAGAAGAGAAGAGCCACTTTTAGCCACACACAAGAATGAGCTTCCATTCACTTTTTGAACTTTATATATTAGCCCTAAAATTCCATGGGCGCCCATCCCTTTTTACATGACCATCCTTTGTGGTAAGGTCCTTTTTCCCATTTCCCTTTTCTTACCTCATAGCTTAAGCCTACACCCTTCTATTCTTTTAAAAATGGCACAGGAGGGAGCTTGATGCTCTTTTACAAGAGCTTTTAGAGTTTTTTGAGACGCCTTCTATTTAAAATTGCGCTTTTGCCTCAGCTTAGCTTTTAGGGGCCGCCTCTGTGCCTTTGCTCTTTTTTTGTTATTTTTCCACTTTTTGCTTCATATTTTTTCCATCTTGAACTAAGGTTAAAATTACCACCCTCTGAGACGGGTGCCAGTCCCATGGCACTTTGAGGTCTTTGTTGTGGAAGGGTGGGGTCTGGGCCAAGGCTAGTGGACTCGTTTGATTGTGAAGCTTCCATAATGATTTGGATGGAGAACCCAAGGTGTGTTGAGTGGATGATGAGGGCCTTCGAAGTTGGTGGTTTGCAGCATCCTGTTGTACCTGGAAGGAGAAAGTGCTTGACCTACGGGGAGTGTCTACCTTGCTGTGTGGTGCTCGGGGCTCTTGGTGGTGGAATAGGGAGTTGGGTCTAACCCTAGGTAAGCCTGGGTGATGTCCCACACTTGAGGACCCTGTTCGTGCAAAGGGAGGTTCGGTGTGTGTAGCTTAGGTTGACAGGTCTAACCATAGGCGAATGCTATCTCCTTAGGTGTGTCCTGCCCTTGGGGTTCCCTAAGCGTGAAGTGGGGAGGCAAAAAGGGCGAGGGGGTTACCGGCCGACCGAGGCCACTGGACTTGCCTAACTTGAGGACCCCTAGGTGTAGTGACTGCAAGCTATGTGCCACGACTTGTGTCTAGACTTATCGCAGGCTCCTTGCATTGCTAGTTAGTTTTTTTTAAAAAAAAGCCTTGCTGAGGTATAGGATTCGGGCAGTAGCTAATTGCTAGTTCTTGTCATCAGAAGGTGGTGGTGAAGGGGATTTAATGGAGTGACTAAAAAATTTCTAGCTCTGCATGAAACCCTGAAGGTTCAATTGGACTTGGAGAGGGGTGGTGGAGAGGAATGGGTGGTTCCAGCGGGTGAACTGGCTGCCACTCATATCTTCAAGAATAGCAAGGCAAAAAGAAGGTAGAAGGCTGGCTCCCATTATTAGGCTGGTCATCCCACAGTAGCTATCAATGGCGTTAGGGTCAAAAAAGAGTGGGGAGAGACCGCGTTCTATCGGGGTGGGGTCCTGCCTAAGTAGGATTTGTAATAGCCTAAGATAGTTACATGTGGTAATGAAGGCGGGATCTGGACAGGAGGAGAAGTAAGCAATAAAGCGGGTCATGGTGGCATCTAGGCTGTTGGAGGTGAAGGTGAGGGCTTGGGCTAAGGTGTTAGTACAGGGGTTATATATGATGGGAAAGTCGTAACAGCCATGGGTGTTTGCATCAAAATCAACTCCTACCCTACAAGGATATGCCATGTAGGTGGGGTTGTTTCTCTCAGAAGGGAGGGTATTACAAAAATCCATCCATGAGAACACATTGTCGTCATAGATAACCTACAACATTGTAGCCGCTCACGGTTACTTCGTCTTCGCCACAGTGGCTGGCACTCGTATCCAGGCACGGATCGAGGCACTTCAAAAACCTTATTTTTCCAGTACTCCATATCATCGGTGCTCTAGAGGGTGGGATTCTTCTCTCTTTCTTCCAACCATTGTTGGCCTAGCCAACTTTCGACGCCGATCACCTCGTCCACTATTTTAGGGGGAAGGACTTTGCGCAGGGCATTGGGGATGAGGAAGTTGAAGTTGAAAGGTTGTTTCTCTTTTTCTTGTTCTCTCTCAGACTACGAGCTCCGCGTGGATACTGGCTCCCAAGTCATTTGGGCATGGTGGAAGGGGTACAGATGGCTGTGCCATAGGGTTAGCCCTCGATCTTTGTCTCGGTTCTTCCACCATTTTCCTTCTCTTCTCCCTCAGGGTGGTTTTTCTTTCCGCGCGGACACGTCCATTGGCTGCCGCTACTCCTCTTCAGAATGGGGTGAAGGGGATTGTGGGATCACTTCTTCTTCGAATCTGCCCATGCCAAATTGCAGTTCAGCTTTATTTCTTGGGCACTCTTCCTATTGTACCTCCTCTATGAACCCCAGAGCATCAATCTCCTGGGGGGTTAGGCCAGCCAACAACAAGTACCTACGTTGTTCATCAAGGCTCAGCCCAACTGCAACGGGTTGGGGGGGCATGTGTATCCCTGCTTGCACAAGGCCTGGTTCAATGGCACCTGCACCTATCGAGCAGTGTCCCCTCTTCCCACAGTCACCGTTCTGCATTCTTGATCGGGGTTGTACGTTCTCAGAAATTCCACACACTTCGTGTGGTCGGGCTTCTACGAAAACTTCTCTAGGTACTTCGAGAGGTTACACTGTTCCACTACTCTCCTTGCGGCCTCCTCCTTGGCTACCACCTTCTCAAGGTTGTGAATGCTGCAGAATTCCAGTTGACTATAAGCAAGTTTTCTAAGCTGATGATGTACTGTGTTCTCTCCTCCTCCGTGGAAGGGAGTCAGTGGGCGCGATCTTGCTGTGACATCTTTTGTTCCTATCATGAACCATCATTTCCATCAGTGCTTCTTAAAGAGTAATTTGTTGAAAATAAAGGCTTCATATTTGTTGAATGAAAACATTTAAGCTCCAACATAAACTTTCCTTTCAGACTTTTCACCCTTTATTTCAACATTTTTGTGATATTTTTTCTCAATCACAAATTAATATGTTTCTTTTCTTCCTGCGTTTTAATGTCACCTAATGTTTTCACAGTGGTGTGTTTTTCCTTATGTGTTTATGTGTTTGCTTGATTTTGATTGGTTTCGATTTGACTCACTCACCTTATCCCCTCCCCTTCCAAATTTGGGGAGAATCCTTCCTAGGATTGAAGGCTAGCAGGCCCAAAGCATTTAGCGTACAGTCGAGTGTTTACTTTCACATGAGCCAAGCATAGAAGTCTGGATTGTACTCCAACTGAGCATTGGGGTCCAGATCAAAGGGTTAGCTACCTACGTGTGTGATCTAAGTAAGGACATCTGCCATGACGTCACCGGAATCGATGCGGCTAGCAATATGTAACTCTTCTCTGTCAGGAGGCGATCAAGGTAAGGGTGTCCTTTGATGTGCTCTTCTAGGGGTCAGTCACGAATAGTTGTTAACACCCTATACCAAGTTGGAGCTACATAAGTTGGGGGTCGTATTTCGATGTCTTGATGGTGTGTCGTTGCTCAGCGTTGGTCATTATTTGGCATCCTTTGAGTTCCAATTGCAATAGAAGAGAGTACCAGCTGCATAACAATGGGGATTCGGTTTCAACAAGCTTTTTCAACTCCTCTAATTCTTGATCAGTGATAGCAAAAGAGGCTCACTTATCTGACGTGATGAGACATTGTTTAATGGTTTGCTCTGTAGATATCTTAGTGCGGAGAAACTCTATAGCTGAGTGGGGTGCTTTGATGAATGAAAATTCAAGTGTGTCCCATGAACAAGGAATTTTACGAACTTCTATCGCAAAGAGCTCTTGCAATAGGTCCAAGTCCAAGCAGTCATGGCTCAGAGCCAGCAACATGAATGTGGCATCTAAGCATCTGAGGCAAGTAATGATGTCATCCCTTATGTCTTTGGCTAGATTTGCAGCCAGTGACAAGAATGATTTCCTCTCATATGAGCGTCTAAGGCCTACGAGTGGTTGAGGTTTGACATAACTAGAGAGTTTGGCAATAGATAGTTGTGGGTTCAGTTGTTCCTGAGATTGCGGTTGGGTCGCTTGCCTAGTGGGCTAGGACAATTGGACTGCAAATGGGGCATCACTACTTGTGGATGCAGCCTCCTGAGTCTTGATTGAGTTAGGTGGGACTGGTTCAGGAACAATAGGCTGAGATTTGGGCTGGTAGACTTGGTCGGTCTTCATGTACATAATCAATTGTGAGTCAATGTGCTTGGTGTCTTTAGGCTTCTGCAGCGCTAGGCCTTGACATCTTGTATGGTGGTTGGGTATGGTCACATGTGAGGGTGGCACTTGATCAGTGCTCTTGGTTGTTTTAGACTTAGGGATCCATATCCAGGCATTACCCTCATAATAACCTTTCCCTGCAATACGGTCTTAGGAACCCATCATGGTTTGACCACACGTCGTTGTTCGTAGCTTTGTTTTGGCCTCCTAGGTTTTGAGGTTGTATTGTTAGCCTTGTGAAGGTGTGGCTGATTGCTTTTCGGCAGTAGACTTTTACGTTTAGGCACCCACCTTAACTGGGGTTCATGGGCACTGACCTTGGTGTTGGCATAGAGGCTTGGGAGGGTGTAATGCATCACAACCCTCCTCCTTGGACTTGGCTCAATGTGTGTCTATCGGTGGCGTTGCGGGTCTGGTGGGAGTCACATAGCCCTTGCTGAAAGCCAACACTATGCAGACATTGCCAATGGCTAAGTGGATACACACTGCGACTCATAATCGACATGGTAGTGAGTTTGATTTTAAAAGGTTCGAGACCCAGTAGTGATTCGGTGCCTACATTTTCAGCATTCGGCAACACATAAAATGTCATTGGTATGCTCTTAGACTCGATAGAAACTGCTGCCCTACATTTCCTAGGAGTACGTATGATCGAACCCCCATATGGGCTCAATTTGGCAATGGTGAACTGTAGTTGTGGTTTGCCAATATGGATCCAATGATCATGGGTTAAGATATTGAAGTCTGCTCCCTCATTGATCAAGACGTTGACAATGCATGTTTTCTTCGCAGTGATTGTGATCGGAGGTAGACAAGTTCTACGGTTTCCTCATCTTCATCGTCAATCTCAATGATTGTGGATACTCGTACTTTGACCAGCAGTTCTAACATTGGTGATTCGTGCAAGGGGTGCGTGGGGGGATAGTACTTCTTGATGGGACTGCCATTGAAGAAGCCTATGCCCTTGCCTTCCAAAGTCTCAAGTTCAACATTACTGGTTTTCGACTAATGGCACGAACCTAGACTTTAAATTTCATTTTTTATTTATGCCCCTTAACGGAGTGTAAGAGCACTAAGTTGCCTTGTTCAAAGTCCCGATGCTTGACATGCTTGTCAAACTAGCTTTTGTGTCATGTTTTCTCGTATATGAGCGCATAGGTAGCTAGAAGGCGAGTTTCCGAGAGGTGTTCGAGTTCAATTAGGCGTTTCATCCATGCTTCCTTCCCTTCCCATCGTTCTCGTGAAGCACGATCCTCAGGCTAGGAAAACCAAGAACTCTACAGGTAGAACTACTTCAATTCCATAGATCAACCTAAAAGGCATCTAGCCTAAAGCCATTTTCTAGGTTGTGCAGTAAGTCCACAAGGCTACCATCAGCTTGTTGTCCCAGTCACTGCACGAAGCAAAGACTACCTTGGTCAAGACGTTTACTAGAATTTTATTGGTGGATTCCGTCTGGCTGTTTGCCTGAGGGTAGTGCGAGTATTTCCGATGGATAATTAGAAAGGTTGATAGAAGATGCGCGATCACATCATTAATGAAGTGTGTGCCTTGGTCGCTAACTAGTTTGATGGGGCAGCCGAATCGTGAGATCACCTGCTCCCATAGAAACTTGGCAATCGTTCTCACATCATTCTTCATCTTAGCCCTTGCTTCTACCCATTTTGTCAGATAGTTAGTGGCTACAATGATATACTTAGCTTGAGAGTATTGTGCCGCAAGACTAATAGGTCATATGAAGTCAATTTTCCACTTTCTCGAAGGGTTTTCATCCAATTATCAGGGTTAGCTCCATTTGATCCTTGCAAATCGGGACCTTTGTCCATTGGCACTCGTCACAGTGCTTAACGAATTGTGCCACATCGCGAAAAAACATGGGCCACCACAGTTGAGACTGTAGCATCTTGCGGGCCATTGTTTCTCCGCTTAAGTGTCCTCCAACAATTCCATTGTGTGCTTCTGAGAGCACCACGTGTATCTTCTACTCGCATATGCATCTGCGCAACAATCTGTCTTGCCCTAGCCTATACAGATAGCCTGTTATCAGCTAATAGGGTTGGATCTTGAGGATGACCCATCTAATTTGGACTTTCTCTATTGGTTGTTCAAGTAGTCCATGCTCAAGCACTTGGCCTATGTCGTCTGCCCAATATGGCATCAAGTCAGCTCAAAATTATTCTCTCTCGCTAGACAGGCTAAACAAGTGCACATCTGGCAAATCATCCACGATGCCTTGTCCAGCGGCCTCTCCTGTGGAGATGTGTGACATATGGTCGGCCATGTAGTGCTATTTCCCTTTTCATACAACCACGGAGAAGTTGAATTCCAAAAGCAGAAGGAGCCATCGAGCTATATGGCCTGAAGCACAAGGTTTGTTTACTGAATATAGCAAGGCTTGATGATCCACAAAGAAGGTGAAAGGAGTGGCTAACAAATAATGCCGAAATTTCTTCACGGAAAATACCATGGACAGACATTCTCTTTCTATTGTCGAGTAGTTCATCGCGGTCTCAGTGTTGTGCTGTGAGGGCACAACACTGCCCTCACAGCAAATTTCGAAGCATCAATATGCACGTGGAAGGTAATGGTCCAATCTGGGACTCGCAAAATCGGTGTTGTGGTTAGAGTTTTTTTTATTTCCTCATATGCATGTTGTCATTCTTCAGTCCATTCGAATATAATCAATAGCTTGTACAAATATCTAGCAATCAATGCATAATTCAACACAAACTGCCGATAATACCCCGTATGGCCTAAGAAGCATTGCACTCCCTTATAGTTGGTTGGGGGTGGAAGATCAACAATGACCCTGAATTTCGAAAATTCCGTAGCAATGCCATTTTTCAACACCACGTTCCCTTGGATACATCCGTGCTTTACCTAGAACTGGCACTTTAAGGGATTCAGAGAGAGGCGATATAGGTGACATTGTTCAAAGACCGCTCGGAGTCTGTCTAAGTGTTCTCCCCAAGTCAAGTGAGCACACAAGTCGTCTACGAAGACCTCTAACTCTTTCCTGAGCATGTCTTTAAATATAGTGCACATAAGGCATTGAAAGGTGGCCGGAGCGTTAGTCAACCCGAAGGGGATGACTATATAGGTGAAGACACCCCACTCTGTGGCAAATGCAGTCTTATGCCTATCATCAGGATGCACTTGCACCTGATTGTATCCAGAGAAGCCATCCAGAAAACTGTAGGCCTCTTTGCGTGCCACTATCCTGAGCATGTGCTTGGTGTACGGCAATGGGTAGTTGTCCCTCTTAGTGGCAGCATTCACCTTCTTGTAATTGACGCACACCCTAATCTTTCCATTTTTCTTCATTACAATAACTATGGGTAATACCCAGTCTGTGTGCTCAATTTCATAGATGAATCCCACTCTCATCAGCTTGTCAATCTCCTCCTTGATTGCATGAGCGTGCTTTGGATTCGTAGGGTACGGTCGCTACTTGGCCGGCGTTGCCTTTGGTATCATGGGTATATTATGAGTCACTACACTTGGATCTACCCCCTTGAGTTCTTCTAAGAACCAAGTGAATACATCTATATACTCTCCTAAGAGGACAACGAGATGTGTCTCCTCTTCCTCCGTCAAGTCATCAACAATAAAGAGAGGTCGGGGTGTCTCCCCTTCCTGGGCTAGGTTCACCTCCTTGACCTTGGCAGGTCCCTCAATGGGTTCACTTGTTTGCCCTTGGCGTTTGGCACCCAGCACGATTACTACCCTATCACCCTTTTTAAACTTCGTAAATCTCTTAGGGAGATCATGTGGTTTCCGTTGTTCGTTTGTTGTTGCATCCTTAGACTGTTCTTTCCTTTCTTCTTTCAAGCATCAGTACCTCAGATAGACAGGCAGGTCCCCCTAGGTACGTCTAGTCTTGGGATGCGTTGGTATTTTTGGGTCACTCTCTGAACTCACTTTTGACTCGAAATTGAACTCCTGCCTTTGCTAGATGAGGTAGTCTCCCCTGGTGGTCGCGACTCAAATGGCGACTGTGTTCTAAGCACTGGCATGTTACCTAGTTGGGTTAGGCTTGCTTGCTCCAATTCTATGGCTCTTATATGTTCCAGCCAAGCGTGGTCACAATCCACGCGCATGACCCTTTGCTCTATCCTAAAGGTGTTCTTTCTTTGTGGCCTTGAGTGTGCCCGTATGTGTTCTATCACTCATCCTTTGGTGTCCTATTCTATGGTATCTATCTCATCCTCACTCTCATTCACTGAAGCATCTTTGTCTAATCGCTCGTCGTCTCCTACGTCTTGGTATGTCTTGTGTGTTTGATCGGGGACTAGGGCCTAGTTGTACGTGAGGTTTAGATCATGCACCCTAGCCCATTGCCACCTTGGTTCATTTAAGAGATCTTGGAGTGGCTTGAAGTTTGCTGCTAGATTGCCTTCTAGCTTTCCGGTCAAATACTCTAAAACCCCTTGGAGCTCCCTCTTGTTGGTTGGAACTTGGAAAGTGACAGGGTTGGGTCTTCTCTGTGAAGGTTTCCTGCCATCATGCAGATTGGTAGTGAGGGTGTACCCTTGGGCTTGCCGATCATCTTAATGGCCTATTCGTACTCCTCATCGTCCGAGAATGGCAGGTCGATGGTAGCAAGGACATGCATCCAGTCTCGCTCATCTTCAGGACATGGGATATACTTACTTAGGGGCCCATAGGATTTCCAGTGATCTAGGTATCATCCTTGAGCATCATGGAGATGATGTCGAGGTCAACTGGTGCAGTTTTCCAGGAGTCCATTTCTACCCTTATGGCTTATGTTCTATTGCCTAGGAAGATGAGACCATTCCCCCAATCTTCGATCACTCTCGCATTGCACATCTACGGTCGGCCCAATAAGATATCGTAGTCCACTCCCTTCATGACTATAAAGTCAACCGAGAATTGGACTCTGGCAATTTTCACCAGCCAATTTTTTAGCACCCCAAATGGCTTCACTTTCATTCCATTAGCTAATGTAACATTGAACCTACCAATCTCGACAGGTGGGTTGCCCCAAGTTTGGAGCACTGCATGGCTCAGTACACTAACTCTCGCCCCTATTTCTACAATCCCTTTCCTTGCTGTGTCTCCTAGGGCTAAGACCAGCAAGACTCCGTGCATCTCGGTGCCTTCCCAAAAAGCATTAATGTGCAAGGATTTAGGCATGGAGTGCAACGTCAAACTCGATATCTGTGTCTCT
The DNA here is from genome assembly GCF_053477565.2 of Lygodium microphyllum. Classification (NCBI taxonomy): domain Eukaryota; kingdom Viridiplantae; phylum Streptophyta; class Polypodiopsida; order Schizaeales; family Lygodiaceae; genus Lygodium; species Lygodium microphyllum. The sequence continues at coordinate 13,559,809 of NC_141162.1, forward strand.
GCATCATGTTCTTGTAGGCCTACAACAGCTTGCTCTTGTGACCCTTCAACCCACTGCTTCAGGTCTCGCCATAGGGTTGGATGCTACCTAAGTAGATCTCCCAAGCTTAGCATCACCGAGGTGGTCACTCAAGTGGTAAGGAGGTTGTTGATTGCTCGTCTTTCTCCTATTTCAGATTGCCCTGCCAGTGGACATGATGATTGGGTTGCTAGGTTGTAGAGTTAAGGCTTTACCTAAGCGGTACTGCTTGTGGCACAGTCGCATCTCTCAGTTTTGGTGGAGGGGGTGAGGCTGGCATGCTGATGGTGGAGAGATCCTCGATCTCGCCCTCTAAGATGGGCTCCGCATCTTTGAGGTGTTCCCGAGCCTCCTTTACCCACTCCTTCAGCTTCTCGATGGCCTCTAGTTGGCGCTTTGGGTTGGGGTACTCCCCTATCTTAGAACTTCCCTTTTCAGCCGTCTTTAGAGCTGATGTCTCTACCTTAGCATTAGTGACTTTCTTTCCGACAGGTAGCATGGTGGCACTCTCAGTTTTAAGCACGACTTTAGATTCGGGTCTCTTCTTCCTTCGCCTATGGCTTTTCTTCCCTATCGAGGCTACATCAAGATTGCTAGGACCTGGAAGTGGTATGCCTGTGTGCTTCATTTGTGCATGGGTCATGACATGCAATGGGACAGGTGTAGCCTCCCCGTTAAGATTCTCAACACCAAACAGCCCCAATGGGATAGATGGCACGTTCGTTGAGCTCAAGGATGGTTTTCGCTTTGGACAGTCAACGAAGAGATGAGTGATGAAAACTCTCTCTCTCTCTCTCTCTCTCTCTCTCTCTTTCCTAGGGTGAAAAATGATCTCTTCTATGGTCTCCTGGCCCTTAAAACCCTTCCCAAGAAAGGTCTTGCTATCCCCAATCACTCCCTTGCTGGCATTAATCATTCCAACTACTCTTTTTTTCAATTTACCCCGATTTGTGCCTATTTTACCCTTTTTTACAGCAGCAAACCCTATGCCTCTCCAATCTGATTTCTTAATCCTAACCTACGCTAAATGCAATAAGAATCAAAAGAAAATAACTAAAATGATCTCCCCTTATACAACCAAAATAACCAAAATACTTAGTTATATCGATGATCAAAAGCCCCAACTTCCTGCCTATCTCAAGCTTTGGTTCAAGGATGAATCCCTTACTTCGATGCTCGGTATGAGGCACGTAAGAGCTCAATCTTGAATTTGATGGTCCTGGCAATGGAACCAAAATATAGGAGCTCTCGCTCAATTGCCAAGACCCACGGACTGCTTATTGCTTCAAGCGTTCCAAGCCGAGCATAATAATGGCTACCTCTTAGTAGATAGTCGACGTGCCATCCATCTCTATGGATGTAGTGAGCTTACCTCCATGCCTAATTGAGTTACCTCCTCTCTCTAGCACTTCGGTAGCTCCACTATCCAAGTGCAAGCTATTGAGAGTGGAAAAAGACTGAATTTTTGATTGATTTTTGTTGTTTTTGAGGTTTGAATGATTGATTTTTTATGGATTTAGAGTGATGTATGGTTGTTAATGGAAGTTTTTGAGAGTCTTTTGGATGATATTAATTATATTTTGGAAGCTCGTGATGATTTTTTGTGGAAATATGAAGCTCTCTGATGTTCTGATAGGTTCTGTTGAGGTTCTGATTGGTTCTGATAGCTTCTGTTTTGTTCTGATTTTCTTCTGTATGAAGCATGGATTGATGATTGATGAAGGTTGAAATCTTTTGGAAGCTTATTGAATAGTTTTTGATAGTTTAAAATGGTTTTAGTATGAATTATGAGGATTTGATTTTTTTTGATGACCTTCTGTAACCCTCTGTAAACCTTCTGTAGAGCCTTTGTCTCTGCTTTGTATTTGTTCAGTATCTGCTTTGGTCCTGTACTGTACTGTTCTGAAGATCTTCTGTAAGTGTTCTGTAGAAAGTATGTGGACTTTGGGAATGTTTTCTAACTTTTGAAAAGGATGAATCTAAGTTCAAAAGAGCTAAAAAAATGGAAGAAGCAGCTGTTGAAGATGCAAGAGAAGACTAGAGTGACAATGATAGTAGTGAGCTTTGAAGAGACACTATAGTGGCTCTGGTGCCTCTTCACATCAGACATACCTCTTGGGAGGTGTATCCACGACCTAAGAAGGATTATTGAGACTCATTATAGAGTATTGTAGTGAGGAGATGATGTACTATTATGAGAGAGAGAGAGAGAGAGAGAGAGAGAGAGAGAGAGAGAGAGAGAGAGAGAGAGAGAGAGAGCCAGAGATAGTCAATTCTATCAAAACAATGTAACTGTATATGAGAGATTGAGAGAGAAAATTATGAAGACATTGAAGATGAATACTATGTGATTGATTTCCATTCAAAAATGGTGTATTCTTTTGTGTTCATTGTTATATTGATGGATTCTATGAAGATGTTGAAGATTATGCCTGATTCTATCAAATCCGTGGGAGATATCTACCATGATGCTGCGTGAAGATTTGTTGTTTTCTTTGTTTTGGTTATCAAAAGAATGAAATAAAAGATTGTTGATGTTACAAGATAGATTTTCTTGCAGTAGAATACCCTTTTTCTTGGTGTTTCTCTTGGGGCTCCATGTTTTTGGTGCGCAGCCGGGGAAACTTGCCATCAACAAGCATCAGAAGAGGCTGGAAATGAAGGAAATGGCATTGCCAAGAAGAGGAGAATTCAATGGATGTTTGCAAAGTTCTTTCTTCCACTAAAGAGTTGGAGATTCTCATTATCAAAGCCACTTTTCACAAGAATTTCATCCCACGATGGCGGAAACATATTACCATCATGATGCATGCTCTATGTGGTGGAGTATTTCCTCTTCCTGTTGAAGCAGTAGAAACTTGCATCTTGGTGGTAAATTGTTGGGGAACAAATTGAAGAGCAGAAACAGAGAGAATGACTATCCATGGAAGATTTAGCATTCATTGAGAAGTTTCCAGACATCATCAAGTGGGAGATTGTGAAGAAGCTTCAGGAGTCGTGGTCTGTGGAGGTTCACGAAAACAAGAAGGAAAAGAGTTGAAATTTGTTCGTGGATGCTCAACAGCAAGATATGTGGGATGCTTGGTGCACTGACAATCTTGTGTTTGTCCAATCAGCAACCCACTTGAAGTTGGTAGACAGAGTTGTTTTCACAACATACACTATTGAAACCCTCAGAAGCTGGCATTATTATAATGACACAACAACGATCCTAAGAAGAATGAGTTTTGATACTTTCAGAACGAAATATCTTCCCCTTTGTAGTGGTTTGAAAGTCGAATTCAAAGATGTTGAAAAGAAGGAAGTAGAAGAGATGTTGGCTAGAGAATTCCCCAGAGACTGAAGCCCTCTCTGATACTATCCTGTTGAGTATAGACCAACTGGTTGGAGCCAACCCCCTGATGAATGACGCAATCAAGAGGCAAGCATTAGAACAAGTCTAAAGGTACGTGAGAAGAGAGAAGGCAAAAATCAAAGCTAAGAATGAGATTGCAACAGAAGCCTCCTTTGACGCCCTAAAAGCACTCTTTACAGAAGTCCCCATGGCAACTCAAGGTCCCCTTCCTAGTCAGATTCATCCTGCAAATATTAATGACAGGCCATCAAATGTCGTCCCATTGCCATTTTTTAAGGGAGAGTACAATGAAGACCCTGATCTTCATGTAGCATGTGTGGCTAACAATGCCAGAACCCCTGAGCATTGGTTAGCAATATTCCCCGCCACTTTCAAGGGCGCAGCGTTTCAGTGGTATGAGAGACAAGCAGCATGAACTTTTGGCACTTGGGATGACCTGAAGTTGGCCTTCCTCACTAAATTCAGGCGTGAAGGTTTTGAAGAGTGGATGCGAGAGGAGTTCATGAACCTAAGTTAGTCCTTTGGAGAAAGAGTAGAAGCTTATATCTCGCGAATGGAATCCATCCTGAAGAGATGGACTAACCATCATTTGGACAAAGGCATTCAAAAAGGAGTGTTTCTCAGAGGCCTACAACCAAAAGTTCACAAGTTCGTGGAATTTAGAAGACCAGTTAATCTGCAAGCTGCAGTGGAAGTGCAAGATTGTATGACGAAGTTGAAGCAAGGTTGTCAATGACTCCAGGAAGAGGAGTCTTACCTCCTCCCATGCCAAGAATGGTATACCCACCAAATGTAGTCCCAGGGACAGTTCCCTACCCCTATCCCCAGATGCAAACAGTGCCGCAGTATAATGCACCTAATCCACTGTGGTTGCCACAGACAACAGTGCCTCAAATGATGGTTCAACCACAACAACAGTGGCCTCAAATAGTCCCTCCAATGGCGACTCAACAACAGTGGAACCCTACCAACTGGAATCAACAATCCCAAGTCTCAGCAAGAGCTCTGAATCAGAACTAGAACAGAAGACCTTCTAGATCAACCCAATCATTGTATGCAGTAATTACAAAAGCTTCCCAAAACCCTACTACAAGTACTTCAGGAGGTGAAAATCTGAAGGACTACTTATCCAACTCAGTTAGAAGTATCAAGAAAGAGCTTATGGATGATTATAGAGCAGCTACAGACGCTGAAGGTAAATACTGCCAATATATCTACCCCTATGGGAGCTGGAAGAGATATGATGCGATCTAATACATGGTGTGGAAAGTGTCATCAAGCGGGACATTTAGCCACTGAATATACCCAAAAACCAACCATTCCTGGAGCCTTCTATTCCTATTGTTTGCAGAAGAACCATACAGAGGATATTTGCTCTCTGAAAGAGATGCACGAACGAAGACAGAAGGATGAAAATGCAGTATTCAACTTGCTAGAGTCCAAAATGACAACACAAGATATTGGAACAAAGCCTAGGGAGTTTGGTCCTAATTTCGGTCCAAGGAGGTTTCCCTCTCAAAGTTACAGAGGATGACAGTCTGGCAGTGGTGGTCAGAGATCAGAAGTGGAATGTTAGCACGAAACCCTAAGGTTCAAATGGCTGAAGCCTCTCGAATAGTAAATGGATTGAAGAAATGATTCCTTGTCTATCTAATTAAACTCAACAAGGCTGAGAAGGATAGTGAAGCCAAGGATCAATCATCTTGGCTAAAAGAATATGCATATGTTTTTCTAGAAGACCTGACAAAGCTCCCACCAGTAAGGGAAGTAGATCATGAAATTCAACTTATTCTAGGTATTTCCCCCATCGCCAAATGGCCTTACCAAATGTCGATTCTTAAAGTCATTGAGCTGAAAGAACAATCAAGTAGCTATTAGACTAGGGATACATCCGGCCAAGTAATTCACCATGGGGAGCCCCAGTTTTATTTCAGAAAAAGAAAGACGGAACATTCTACCTTTCTATCGATTATCATGGATTAAACCACGTGACAATGAAAAATAAATATCTAATTCCCAGGATAGATGAGTTGCTTGACCAAATCCAAGGAGCAAAGGTCTTCTCAAAGATCAATCTCAGATGATCAGGATATTATCAAATAAGAACTAGGGAGGAAGATATCCCTAAAACTGTTTTAACATAAGGTACGATCATTATGAGTTTATTGTGATGTTGTTTGGGTTAACAATGTGAAATACGCGAGATCTAGAGCATGGCAGATGCGGGAGCTATGGAGGTTGAAAGAGGAAAAAGAAACTCATGAAGACATTGACCTTGAATAGGACAAATTGTTACACAAGTGAATTAGGTTCCAAGATTGAGACTTGGACTCATAAACACAATCTTGTGTATTGACACTGACATGACACTTTACTGGAAAGAAAAGAGTACTATCATTGCATTAGAAAAAGAGTGCAAGTACAATGCTTTATAGGAATTGAGTGGTGGTACTTTCTCTTACTGTGCATATGGGATTCTCGTCCTGGGCCCTCACTGCTTCTCACAAAGGGACTAAAGTAGGTGTGATTGCAAATATCTCAACGCCCCTCCTCAATCACAACCAAAAGTACAAAGTGTGTAGAGGCTTTAGTGAAAGCAACACCTGCAAAGTGTGGGCACACCATAAACATGGCAAAAACACCAGAGGCTGTCGCAGAAAAGGCTAAGTGTGGGTACCACAAACATGATGGACATCTAGAGGCTGTAGCAGGGACCTCACAAAGTGTACAGATGCTGTAGTACAAGGATAACTAAGGAGTTTACGAGTTTATGTTTGAGGCATTAGGCTAGGAAATACAAAACTAAAAAAGTTTATCTGAATAGAAGGATTGATTAGATTTGTCCTTCTCCTGGTGGTCTTCTTCTTCTTCCTTTGCTCCATTTTCTTTTTCTTCTTTGACTGCAACTAGATAGGCCTTTTGGGACCTCTTTCTGGCGTGACAGAACTTCTTGGTGTGTCCGGTCCTTTTGTAGAAGTCACAGAAGAGCTGATCCTTCTTGCCTTTGTACCTATTGCCAACATATAATGCATGCTCATCTCTAGAGGTACTTGGTTCTTCCTTAGTTTTTAGCTTCTTTTCATCCTCTAATAGTGATGCCTGGATATCAACAAGTTCAGGATTTGGCATGTTGATTAAAGTTGTTGATACATTATTATATTCAGGAGGCAAACTCTTAAGTAGAACACCGATGCAAACATCTTCTTCCATTTTAATGTTGATTCCTGCAAGTTGGGTTAGAAGTCCTTCCATGTAATTTAGATGTGTGGCAAGTGATGTGTTGGACTTCATTTCAAGCCTGAAAAACTCAATTAGGAGACCATACTTTGATGATTTAGACTATGCACCGAACAAGGTGTCAAGTCTCTTCCATGTATCCTATGAGGTCTCACAGTTATCCACATGGTGGATATAGCTGTCATCTAGCTCCAGTTTGATAATGGCCTGAGCCTTATCATCGTTCTTTTTCCAAGTGACAGCAAGATCTGCATCACGAGGCTTCTTTTCTTTTCCAGTGGTAATGGCCCAGAGGCCCTTCTTCATCAAGATCAATTTGATGCTGGTCTGCTAGGTATGAAACCCGACTCCTTTGAAATGGGCAGTTGGAGAATCTTTGCCCATGTTTGAATTGAGAGACCAGTATCAAATTAGCTTCAAATGACTGAGAATAACCAGGAATGAGTTGATCTTTGTATGTGTCAAAAGACACAAGCAATGGCAATGAAGTATCAAAAGATACTAGTTTGAAATTTGATGTTTGTTGCTTGAGTTTGACTTGATGATCTTCAAAAACTCTTCATAGCTTTCCCTCCTTGCTGATTTGATGGTTGAATAATTACTGAAAAATTTAGATTAGAGTGGCCTTGGCTTGGTTTAAGTGGCAGGAGAGAGAAAATGAAGGAAAAATGAGCTTAAAGGTAAGTGGCTATGGCTGTCCTGTCAAAACAGGGACCAACAATTGGTAAATGAGCTCCCATGCACTCCACAGGTTGAATCTGCTCAAACCCTTTGAGATGGAGGACCCTCGCTAATGGATCGAACTCCCCCCAAGAGGGTTTGTACTCATTATGCTTGAGTTGAGAGATCTAAGCCTTCAAAGTGATCACTGTCAAAACTCTGTCTAGATTTGGAAAAATGCAAATGCCAGGCATGGTGTGCATCAATCTCCTTGATTTTTATGCCAAGAAGTTGCGCCTTGATCTGAAGAACAATCTCAAGAAGAAATCTTGAAGAGATATGGCCTGGTTGATGAGATATGGCTGCTCCAACAGAGGTAGGCAGGTGTTGTCCATAGACACAGTTATGGTAGCAACTCTGAAAAGAGGCAATGCTGAAGCTATAGTTGCCCAATCGCAATGATTGAGGTACCAACAAGGAGCTTTAGAAGTAGAAAAACACTTCTCCAGAAGGAAGTTCAGAGAGATTTGGCCTGTGGTGAGAGATATGAAAGCTTCAAACTGATAGGGTGCTGCTGGCTATGGCTGTCATGGAAGCTTCATTGAAGGTAGGAATGCAAATGAAGTTAGAGATAGGGTCAAGTACTCAAATTGAGCTAAGAAGAGATGGAAAGGATTTGAGAGGAGTGAAAGGAGAGTTGGGCCATGCTCAACTAAGCTCTGATACCATGTGAAATACGCGGGATCTAGAGCATGGCAGATGCGGAAGCTATGGAGGTTGAAAGAGGAAAAAGAAACTCATGAAGACATTGACCCTGACTAGGACAAATTGTTACACAAGTGAATTAGGTTCCAAGATTGAGACTTGGACTCATAAACACAATCTTGTGTATTGACAGTGACATGATACTCTACTAGAAAGAAAAGAGTACTATCATTGCATTAGAAAAAGAGTGAAAGTACAATGCTTTATAGGAATTAAGTGGTGGTACTTTCTCCTACTATGCATATGGGATTCTGGTCCTGAGCCCTCACTGCTTCTCACAAAGGGACTAAAGTAGGTGTGATTGCAAATATCTCAACAAACAAATGCTCTTGCCACCTTCAACAGATTGATGCAAGACATTTTCTAACCCTACCTTGATGACTTCATCCTCGTCTTCTTTGATGATATCCTAACGTAGTCTAAGAATGAAGAAGACTATGAACCACAGTTATGAACAGTTCTTGAAACAATGAGAGCCCACAAACTGTATGCTAAAAAAAAGAAACATGCTTTCTTCCAAGATGCAAATTAAATATCTAGGGTTCATAGTATATTGACAAATGGAATTTTAATGGATCCTGCCAAGGCCCAAGATGTACAAGATTGGCCACCCGCGACAGTGGTCAAGGAAGTGCGAAGCTTTCTAGGGATAACATGTTAATATAGAGTCTTCATTAAAGACTATGCCTCAATTGCGCCGCACCTCTCACCAACTTTCTCAAACAGCAAGTCTCCATTACATGGATATCTGACGAAAAATATAGCTTTGAGAAGCTTAAGTAGAGTTTGGTAACCACCCCTATCCTAAGGCTACCCCGACTTTAGCAAAGAATTTGAAGTCATAACTGATGCAAACTCTCTTGTTTTGGGTTGTGTGCTTATGCAAGAAGGACATCCAGTAGCCTATGCTTCAAAAAATTAAAGATCCACGAAAGAAACTATGCCACACATGATCTAGAATTACTTGCAATAATTCATGTCTTTAAACTATGGAGACATTACCTGCTTGGTAATAGGTTTTCTCTAGTCTTTGATCATAAGAGCCTAAAGTGGATTTTTACTCAACTAGATCTCAATATGAGACAACGTTGATGGATTGAGACCTTGCAATAATTTAACTTTAAAATCAAGTATAGACCAGGCAAGGAGAATGTGATTACAGATGCCCTAAGCTATAAATCATTCCTTAATGTTGTAATAATAGAAGAACCCTCTAGGGCTGGAATTCTTGCCACAATGATTTCAATGCCCAGTAACCCTCTCATAGAAATGGCTATAGAAGAGGCAACAAAGGATCCAAGCTATCAGAACTTGTTAAGAGAAGTTTCTGTCAATGATTTAAATCCAAAACTCAAGACTAAGTATCAAGATTTTTCCATAAATGAGGAGCTTGCCTATTACAAGACAAGACTATGTATTCCTGCAAGTTAGAAACTCAAAAGGAAAATACTCTAGGAAGCTTATGATCCCCCATTTTTAGGTCATCTTGGTTATGCTAAGAAGCTTATACTAGGAAAGAATCAAGAGTGATGTACTCAAGTATGTCATCGAATGCCTAAACTATCAAAAAATTAAGGTTGAGCATGTCAAGTTATTAGGAAAGCTCCAACCACTCGACATCGCTCAAATGAAATGTGAGTATATCAGCATGGACTTCATAGTTGGATTACCGGTACATGGAGGATATAATTCCATAATGGTAGTCATTGATATGCTAACAAAAATTACACACCTTATTCCTGTAAAAACCAATTACAAGGCTTCTGATATAAGGCAAGATATTCAAGCCGCCAAGGATCGATAGAAGGCATATGCAGATCAACGAAGGTAATAACGCATCTTCAAAGAAGGTGGCATGGTTTTCTTAGGAGTTCGCCCAAAGAAAAGTTCCTTATCTTTGGGGGAATTCAAGAAGCTAAGTCCTAGGTATTGTGGGCCATATAAGGTGCTAAAGTGTCTAGGACCAAATTCCTACAAGTTGCAACACCCTAATAACTTGAAAGTACATAATGTATTTCAAGTCAGTCTATTGAAAGCATATGTCCCTAACCCAAACCATGTACTTAATGACCAACAAATTGTGATGCCAAGTCATGGAGTCCTTGAACTTCAACCATAAAAGATACTTGATATGCAGGAGAAGACTCTTAGAGAATATCTCGTCCACTAGAAAGACTACCCTAAAGAGGAAGCCACTTGGATTGACCATGAATCACTATTTAACCAATATCCCCACTTTCATTAGAGATGAGGACATCTTGATTCCTCTAAGGGGGAGAGGATGTGATATCCTGACTTTGATTTAAAATCTTCCCATCGACCTCTTGCAGAATGGACTTGAAGAACTCTAAAATCATTAAATAGAGAAGACCTCAAGCAAAAAGACCCAAGGATCATAACATGACATTTTCCCAGATTGAAGAGGATTCTCGGGTAAGTTACTCATGAATATATGTGTGCATCATGTGGGTTTAAAATAAGATATTTTAAAAATAAAAATGTATATATTTTTAACATATAGAAGGGTGTAATATAAAGGGATTATTTATAGATTGAATAGAAAATGGTTATGTTTTATTTATAAAAAATTCATAGATAAAGATATTTATAAATAGGCCTTGAACGCACGTGATGTAGAGAATATATATATAGTAACTTCCTCGAGAGAGGATTGTAGCCACCTGTCACGGAAGTTACCACGTAAATGAGAGTTATGAGCCATATTAGTCATTAATGTCAGTGTCTATAGTATGGATGGTCCAAAAATACTAGATTTTTAGACAAAACTAGCATATTTTTAATATTTTGGATATTATTTATTGTAAATATCCTAAAAAGCTATGGAAACTCCTAGAATAGGGTGTCATTAAAAAAACAAGTGGGTTTTAAAGTCAATTTTGGAGATTTCATACAAAAAGAAGGATTGGCGAAACCATACGCATCGTGATTGCAGTTTACAGGCAACAAACAACACCGAACGGGGAGAAGGAGTGATCTAGAAGAATTTTGACCAGGTGTCTTGCGGTTTTACTCCCCTTTCGGAGAGCCAACAAAACCATCAAATTGCATCTTGGAAGCTTCAAATTGTTAATTTTGCCAAGATCCCTTCCATAAAGAGCTCTTCTTCTTAGCCATAACCCTTCTTCTCCAATTTAGCTTTAAATACGAGACATGGGGAGCCCTTGAGGGTAGGAAGAGTAAGAGAGGAAAGACCCTTCTCAAGAGTATAGAGCAAGAGGGAGTGGGGCAAGAGAAGTGTGAGCATGGGAATTTCTCGTCAAGAAGATAAGGAGGATACTCCACGAGCTCTTGAATTCAATTCCTCCATCCTTTCTATCCTATTCCCCTATGGAATCAAAACTCTTTTGGATTTCTCAGAAATCTTGGTGATTGCTCCCCCTGGTCAATAAAAAGTTCTATCATTCTAATTATCCCCAATCTCCTTCGCTAGAGTTTCATTTTTTGTAATCTCGCGATTAAAGACCATGGCCCCGAAGAAGAAAGCTGCAAAGGTCGCGGAGGCAGGAGCTACCGATAACATTGCGGACACAATTAATACAAATGGAATGGAAAGTACGAGGATTACAAACGAAGTTGCAAATACCCATCTGGATCCTCAGGTATTATTTTTCTTAAATAAAAATAGCTAGCAGGCCTTTATCCCATGAATAGGTAACAAAAGCTACATGCATAAAATAATATTTTATTCAATTCTTCATGCATATAATTTCTTTGAGGAATTATTAACCACAAATTCCAAGGGGTAACTTGGGTCTGATACAAGATAAACCTAAGCAAGTATAATAAAGGTACTATGTCCCCAAAAGATTTAATATTTTTTATTTTTGTGTTGACCAAATGAAATCTCTGATGTGTAATAACGAACACTAATCCTCAGTATATAAGAGACCTTGAGATGCAATTGCCAAACGATACTGTTTGTAATTAAACTAACCAATATTTTCTTTTATTGTGGGCAAAGACCTATGAAACTCCAATGCAGTTATCTTCAAGTATAAAATTCTTGCTTAAATTCAGTCCAAACTAATCCCCAAGGAAGAGGAAGTCCAAGAAGACTATTAGAAGGTATTGCCACTTATGCTGATTTGTCTCAAAGTTATTTTTCCACACTTATGCTAATTTGCCTCAATGTTATTATTTTTGGAAAGAAAAGATTTATCTTGGAAATAAACTTGTTAAAAAGTTTATGTATAATGCATTCGAAATAAGATGTTTGTGATTGTAAGATAGCTACTGATCTTTCCTAAAATCATCAGGCTAAAAGATGGGTGATTGAGTACATATCGCCGAACTGAGGCAATATTTCGGTGAACACAAAACACTGAGACTGAGGTAGTGCTCTTGATGGCGCTAGATCTCCCCAAGACCAGCGTGAATAAAACCTACTCCAAGGGGTTTTTCTTTTTTGTTTAACGTTAGTGAGTTTATGCCAATCATGACGCGAAAGGCCTTGTCATAGGGAGCTCTAGTCGGCAGGAGGAGGTGAGGATACTAGGGGGCTCTAGTCATAAACTTTTCAAGCTACTATGAATTTCCAACTACCCATTCAATTTCCAGACTATGTCTGGAAGTTCCAATACTAGTTGAGAACGGAACTTGGAGAGAATAATACCTTCAAACAAGAAAATATTTGTAAAATGTCATTTTTCTTAAAGGAACTATTAATAAGAAATTTCTTTACTCTGTTTTTGTGTCGTGAATTAAGGATGTGTAACAAATTTGTATCACGAGATAATTCAAAGAAGTTATTTTTATATGTTGAACCTAAAGTGGTAGGTAATTGGATAACTAAAACTACTCTCTCGAGGGAAGTGGGAGGATGGACCCTCGATGGTGGGTATTCAAACCTATGGCTAGGTGGTCTCGGTAAGCCGAGAGATTTCCCAAGAAGGAATAAAAATCACACATGATGGACCATTAGAAACCAAAAATCTTGATTCGCATCACTTTAGAATCCGCTAATATTTATTAGTCACTAGTAATAGATTTAACTAGAAAAACTCAAGTCGATCCTCATGGGAGAGGCTAGAACTTCCACTCTACGGGGTAGACTCAAGTGAGCCTAGTTAGAAAACTCAAAGGGTTTTATCAAAATCTCGGACGACACTTCCTAGAATATCTCTTGATGGGCTACGTAGTACTGTCAAGAGAAGCTCGGGTGGCACGTTACAAAAGATGCGGATTTTCATTAAGCAAGCACTACTATAATGCAAGGCTACAATAGTGTTATTTAGAGGGTGTATTCGCCTCTTGATGGAATGAAGTATGTATTTACTATTAGTTATTCTCAATTTACACCAAACAGTTCATGTTGGTTTAAGCCTATGGAAGCTATGTGCAAGGTTGAATGCATATCTATGAAATGGGATACTAAGGAAGTGAGAGCATTGGGATTGTTAGCTAAAAATGAAGGCATTTCAGGCCTCTTTTATGGGTTGAATATTGCTGACACTATGGCTGAAATTTTAGCAACCATACATGCAGAAAATGAGGCTGAAAATAGAGTATTGTCAATACGTTGTCAGAGGGGTTTTTGTCGAAAGGTCGAATCCACCGGGGATCAGAAGTAGAAGGAAGTAGAGATAGGAGATGGAAGAGAAGATAGAGAATACCCAAGGTAAACACGACAAACAAATCACAATAAATTGAATCAATATGTATTGAAAGAACCTGGAATCTTTGCACTACTCAGAAGTAATCTCCAGGCATTAGTTCTCCTAGAGCTCCTTCGTAGACCAAAAAACATGGATCAGAAAAATCAGCTCTTTCTCTGCTGCTCAGAACCCAAATTTGATGGCTTTGTTCGCTTCGAAAGGGGGGTAAAACTCTAGGACACCTACTCACGGATCTCCCAGATCACTCCTTCTTCTTCTTTCAGTTCAATCTACAGTTTTCAACCTCTTTACAGTGATCGCGACGCGCGCGATTTTGTCAATCTATCTTTTTTATGAAAAATCTCCTAACTGACTGAAAAAGCAACTAGCTTTTTGCATGCCATCCTAATCTAGAAGCTTTTCTAAATTTTTCGGATTTTTACAATAAATAATATCAAATATAGGCTAAAATTATCCAAAAATCTAGTATTTTCGGATAATCCATGCAACTCACACTAGTACTAATGGCTCAGATCACATTGACTCTCTAGATCAATAAAGAAGTCAGATGATGATGCATTCCATACTTTTTCACATTGTGTCCTCATAACATCACGACATCCACCCCCTCTGAACCTGCACATCCTTCGGTATGTGCCAAAATCCTAGCTGTCACTGGATTCTAAGTCCTCCTTATCCTCTGCAACCATATCCTTTACTTCTTCATCTTCCATATCTTCATGGCTAGCCCCTGTATCATGATCACTATTTTCTTTCAATTCTGGCAACTGATCGGTAGTAGATTCTTGCCTTTTGAATAATTTGATTCTTTTCCCTGCTATCGGAAGTTTGATGGCAGACTAATGATGATGTCTAGTAACAAATCAAGGAAGCATGTGAGGCAATACGTGAGACACATAAAGATGAGAAAGAATCCTAAGCATATGGTGTGTATAGCTATCTCAATACTATGCTTTGTAACCATGACACTAGGGACTCTATCAAACACATAGAGTTTGTCTCTACAATGGATCAAGTGGTTCAATCTAACATTCAAACCAAGGAAGCTACGGAGTAGATGCCCCACTCTAATAAGAATTCCTTGGAGAAATTTATCTCTTCCATTAGAGAGTCTATGGACAAACTTAGTGCTCAAATCTCTATGCTTGATTGCTACAAGACAATGCATTTTTAGCCACTTTCTTCTCTTTTCCACATGCTGTCCACACTGATTACTCGCATCCTGCATAGATAATCCATTACTTACTTTATGCTCATATTCAGCCCGAATACCCAACAAACCAGTTTGCTCTTCAAATTGCAGCAATGCACTAGTGGTATCACCAAGAAACTGACACTTCCTTTTAATTATGTCAATGATCTCATCATGAAATTCTCGCTTGGCAATGCCAGGTACCTCTCCCAAGGTAAATTCCACCCGACTGTTTAAGATCCATTCTTCAAGAACCTTCTTAAGATCTGTAGCTGTCTCAATGTCAGCTTGCAACTTATATCCTGGCTGCTTGCCCTTCTTTTTTCCCTCTTGTTTGTTATCTTGTTTTTGCTCTTGATTGACCTCTTCCATAACATGCTCGGGAGGTGGCTGAGTTGCAGCTTTAGGCTAATCCACACTTCTTCTTGTCATTCTTTTAGATGTCCTTGCAATATCTTCATCTCTTTTTCATTTTTCTTCCACAAGTACATCCGTGTTTTGTACCTTCGCTAAATATGCATACACTGAATATGCATCTACCGGTGATTCCCAACCAGTTATGCCACGAATGTCTTGCCCTGCATGAGACATTTCACTATCAGTGACCTTTCTCTTTTCAACTGCAAGTAAAGCATGTGTCCATATTTCTGCCTTTGGACAACCATCACTTGGCCATGCATTCTATCCAACTGTAAACCAAAAGTAGAAGCATGTACTACCGCATAAGCATTTCGGATAGCCAAGTCTTCCGACAATTTCTACATACCTCCCTTTCCAAAATTCAAAGCAAGAGGCAATCCCATTTCTTGTGCATGGATATTGCCATATTTACAAAAGATAAGCTGTCGTGCCAAGGCCTTCTGATAAGCAGCACAATCCTTTCTCTCGTGTTGCAAACTATCACACCACATACATCTTTTTCCAAGTTTAGGGGCTAATGCCCGTCCCCTTTCCTCTTGTCCTTTTTCATCCAATTTTGCAACCTTCAATTAAAGATTCCCGCATCCCTTTGACCAATTCATCGAAGGCATCTTCCCTAATAGAGGGAACAATAGCAGGTACAGCCATAGGGTTAGCCACAGAAGCGGGTGGCTTACTGGATACTTCAACTGTTTTGTCCATAACAGTGGGCAAGCTAGAGACATGTAATCTTTCTCTTCTTCTATGCTTCTTCACAAGTGCAGTAACAGCTTCCTTGACATGTCTCCACTCTGTTTTCAAACCTATCTCTGTATTCTGATCCTCTAGCAAATCATCAAGCTTCTCTTGAAGCTCAGGATCAGCTGCCTGTGGAAACAATTCAATTTTCTGACTTGCAAGAGCTTGTTGTTCTGTGAGATCCAACTGCTCAAATCAACTTTCAAATTCTCTTAACAATTCTGTAGCCACAAGACCCTTTTTGGGTTGTATAACCCACTCCTGAAAAGTCTTGCACATAATCAAGCTGGTATCCTCAATATAAAATTCTTCCCTGAGTGTCTTCTTGAAGGCTACCCAGTCTGCATCCTGTGAGTATAATTCAGTAATCTGTGCTTTCAGTTCATGAACAATAACACGTACAAAATACCGGCTCCATGCAGATTGAGCCACTCCAAAGAATTCCATCTTCTGAGCATAGGTATGTACATGTGCAGATACATTCCTACCATTGAATAACTTCACCTCACGCTCAACTGCTTGCAAAGCATTCATCACAACACTTTCTATTTGAGCTGAAGCTTGCATCACTTGTTGTTGTTGTTGTACCTACATAAGCATATTCATATTTTGCACCAACTGTTGCAAAATGTCACTGGAGAATGTATTCAAAGATTCTCCCATATTGTCTTTCCTTCTTCTGACGACCTTTCACATTGGGTTCACCAATGTTGGAGGGGTTTTTGTCGAAAGGTCGAATCCACCGGGGATCAGAAGTAGAAGGAAGTAGAGATAGGAGATGGAAGAGAAAATAGAGAATACCAAGTGGTAAACACAACAAAAACAAATCACAATAAATTGAATCAATATGTATTGAAAGAACCTAGAATCTTTGCACTACTCAGAAGCAATCTCCAGGCATTAGTTCTACTAGAGCTCCTTCATAGACCAAAAAATGTGGATTAGAAAAATAAGCTCTTTCTCTGCTGCCTGGAACCCAAATCTGATAGCTCCATTGGCTTTGAAAGGGGGATAAAACCCCCAGAATACCTGATCACGGATCTCCTAGATCACTCCTTCTTCTTCTTTCAGTTCAATCTGTAGTTTTTAGCCTGTTTACAGCGATCGCGACACGCGCAATTTCGTCAATCTATCTTTTATATGAAAAATCTCCTAGCTGACTGGAAAAGCAACTAGCTTTTTGTATGCCATCCTAATCTAGAAGCTTTTCTAATCTTTTCGGATTTTTACAATAAATAAGATCAAATATAGGCTAAAATTATCCAAAAATCTAGTATTTTTGGATAATCCATGCAACTCACACTGGTACTAATGGCTCAGATCACATTGACTCTCAAGATCAATAAAGAAGTCAGATGATGATGCATTCCATACTTTTTCACACTGTGTCCTCATAACATCACGGCAACGTTCACATGTATGATTTTATAGCATTGTTTGCTCAACACGAAGGATTACAATGGGTTGAAGCAATTGTGGAGACAAAGTATAAGACAATTTACAAAAAGGTGAAACCAATTGCTTTGCTGCTTCCACCAAATAGTGAGAGTCTGTATGAGAAAGTGTCAAGGTAGCCAAGTTTACAAGATCCTAAAGATATAGATCATTAGTTTACACTTGAAACATGATAAGAATTGAAAGTTGGTGCAGAAGGGTTTCTTTTACCTCTGTTGAAAGAGACTATTTTATGTAGATTGGCTAGGCATGGGAAAGCATTTGCATTTCAACCAGTTGAAATAGGTTGTGTGGATCCGAATCTTATCTCTCTATGGTAATATTTACTATGCCACATGTACCATGGAACTTGAGGCCTATTCCAATGCCTAAAGCGTACTTGCCAAAGCTAATGAATTTGGTAAATGAAAAGATTCGCATGAAGATCTTGGAGCCCTTTTTAGTCGCATACTTAAATCATTGGTTTAATTTTCCCAAAAATAATGGGGCTTTGAGATTTACTCAAGACATGCAACCGGTCAATAAAGTGACCGTAATAAATGTGGGTGCAAGTCCTTGATGAATTTGCAGAGGCTTTTGCAAGCAAAGTGATATATTCTTTGGGTGATCTTTACTCAAGGTATGATCAGTTTCATCTTGCAGTTGAAACCATGGATATCACAGCCATGAAGACTCCCTTGGGTTTAGTATGGGTGTGTACTCTCCCGTAGGGTGCAATGAACTTAGTGGTACACATGAAAAATGCTATGAATGGGGTACTCAGGGATTTTATACCACAATTGACAATGCCCTTCTTGGATGATATTCCAATCAAAGGGTGTACAGTGGGTGAAAAGAATAAAGAGATGGATGCTCATGGGTGCATACAGTTTGTTGCAAACCATATTGTTGATTGTGAAAGGATTTTGATGTGTCTAGAAGAGGTGCATTTAACTCTTTCTTGACAAAATTCTGTCTTGGAGTTGAAGAGGTTTTGATTGTTGGGCATATGTGCGGGCCCTATGGGTGAAGACCATCACCATAGCGAAAATAGATGGGATTGATAGAATGCAAGATGTATGCACAAATGTATCTAAGGTGTGTAGATTCTTGGGGGCATGTGTGTTTTATTTGATATGGATCCCTCACTTTGCACATGTAGTTGATGCTTTATATCAGCTCTTGAGGAAAGGTCAGAGGTTTCACTGGGAAAGGAAGCAACAGAAGGCAATGAAGAAATTGAACTGGCTCTTGAAATCTGCTCCTACATTGAGAAAGGCTGATTATTCACATAGGAACCCTATCATTATTATTATTGATACAAGCCCAATGAGGATTGGATGGGAAATCGAGCAAGACGATGAGGAAGGGCAAAGATATGCAATTTGGTTTGGTGCTAAAGTATTGATTGAATGACAAAGAAGGTATCCACAGGTAAAAAGAGAATTATGGGAAATTGTTACAGCCCTTAAATGTGATAAGGAGTATTTTATGGGTGCTTATGTAGTCATTGAGATTGATTGTTTACCAGTATTGAGTATGATTACTAGTTGTGCTACCCCGGACATTGCTATGCTCCAGTGGATTGCATACATAAAATCTTTGAACCCTGAATTTTAGCATATTGCAAAAAGAGATAACCTAGTGTGACAGACGTGTTATCTTGAGCATGCTATGAGAATGAAGATGGGATGATGGATGAGGAGGAAGAAGATGGCTTTCCTGCAGCAAAAAAGGATGTTTTGATTGGTGAAACTGAATTGACAGTTGCTGTAATTATAATACAACTCTCATGAATGCAAGGACGGCATTAAATGTAGTAAATACATTAGCAGGTTTATCAAGTACAAGTGTTGTAAGAGTGAATTTAGCAATGCAAGGAGTTGCTTCAACACTGAACAGAAGCTTGGACAACAAATAGAAGACACTTTAGATGCTATCTATCTTGTGTAGAAGTGTTTTTGGAAGACAAATATGCAGGAGAGTGGTTGAGAATGGGTCAATACCTCAACACATTAACAAAGAGAAACGAGTGGTCGGATAAGGAGTTTAAGAAGATCAAGAGGAAAGCATATGGGTTTTTCTTAAAAGGTGGGTGCTTGTGGAAACATGCTAAGAAGAAACAAGACACAAACATAACCATCTGAATGACACCTCCAAAAAGAGATATATATCATTAAGAATCATCCAAAATACATTGCAAAGGCATCAATGAAGGTGATCCCTTTTGAAGGCTTGGTAATTACGAAAACGATCAATGGAGAAGGACTCATCCACAAATGTCTTTGGAGGATTTTGAAAGAATTGAAGGCAGCACATCCTTTCTAGCAAAACAAGGGCGCGGTGGGCGAAAATGGTGGAGGCGGCGAAGGTCGCGCCGCAGGAGATCGAGGCAGCCCGCAGGGAGGTCGAGGCGAAGCAGGCGACAACAGGAGAGGGAGAGGAACGAGGCCGACAGCAGAAGAGGGAGAGGAATGAGGAGAAACGCAGGTAAACGGTTTTTTTTTTGTTTTTTTTGGTTTTTAATGTCTTTTTCTTTTCTTCTTTTTGTTTTTGTTGATTTTTATTATCTGTTTTTTTGTTGAGTAATTGAAAATATTCCAATTTTTTTTTCATTTTTCTTTTGCTTTTTTTCTTTGTATTTGTTTATTTTTGAATTTTGTGTTTTGCTTTGTTTTTTTTCCTTAAATCAGGAGTGTGTTTGTTTTTGTGTTTGTTTATTTATTTATTTATTTATTTATTTTATTTTTTGTGGTTTGTTTTGTTTTGTTTTGTTTTTTTTTTGGGTTTTTTAATAACAAAAAAAATTGTTATGAGGGGTAAAAAAAGGAGTGCACCCCTGTCTCGCACGCACGCGCAGGGCGGTGGTAAAAAATTTTGCATCGACGGGATCAAACGGGGCAGGGACGGCAATACACGAGTCACTGTGGCCACGGGGGCGTCCCGAGGTGTTGAAAACAAAAAACATGCGCATTCACGTGCGACACGAGAACCGCGCGGCCGCAGGGCAAAAAGAAAGAAAATTTAATAAAACTCAAACCGTATGTCGGATCGAAAAATTGTAAAAAGAAAAAATGTGCCGAGAGACGAGGAAAGAGGATAGAAAAATGTGATACGGGTTTCGAGGCAAAATCAGGGTGTTCACCCAAACCCGCAAAAATTAATAACGGATAAATCGTGCATCGGAAGGACACGGAGTAAAAAGGAAAAATGTCAAGGGGAATGGGTAGGATAAGGCTAGCTCATCAGAGCAGTGTTCTGAAGTAATAAAGATGCGTTCACATGAAAAACCGTCCAATTTACGAAAATTGCGTCAAAAATTAATAACTTTAGAACCGTCTATCGGAACAGGGGTTGGTAAAAAGGAAAAATGGGTAGTTCAAAGGGACAAACACGGCTGTAAGGTTGGATGTGAGTCTCAGTGAATGTAGGGTGGGTTTGCATGGAAAAATCACAAAACAAATGATAAAGGCAAACGTGCAAGAAATAGCTCCGAAGACAAGGTGAAATAGAATGGAGGAGCGGGAAAGGGACCCCATCAGGGTAAAATGAATTCATGGCATAGATGCATGATCATAGCAAGGTATATGCATGGAGGTATGTAAGATAGATGCACAGGGACGCGTCCCCACACTTAAAACCTTAGCAGGAAGGGTAAACCGAATATCAAGGACCTAGTACCACACATCAAACCAACCACGAATGTCCCCACACTTAAGACATGACTGTCTGAGAAACAGAAGGTGTAGGGTTAGAAAAACTTGGCCCATATTGCCGAGGAGTAATGTCGACTATCAAGGTTGCATCTTGTATCATTGTCGGCTGCAGGAGGTCCCAAGGTGTCTTCATAGCACACGTCCAACGTTCTTTGTGGCAGGGACCACGCGGTAGCACCCAATGAGGTAGCTAGTTGAAGAAATCGCAGAAAATTCGTCGATGACGAGGGATATTGCACTCAACTCACGATCACTCAAATGGAATGAAAGAGTAGTCACTCGCCCCATTACTAACATCACTCGAGGTAATATTGACGGGAACCCAGATCTTACACCCGGTTTAGGAATCAACAAGGGGATGGTGCAGAGGGAGTATGCCAGGGTGCACAATTGATGGTGCATCAGTGCATCCAACCCGTCTGGCATAGGTGCAAGGAGAAAGGCCAGGGAGCCTTGCAGTGTAGTGTACAGAACAGAGTGATGTGTCCTGTGCTGATGGTAGAGACCCATCCCATGGGTGCATAGGGAAACAGAAACATACCTGATTCCAATGGTTGTTAGCCCATTCCTGAACCCCATTGATGTAATCCTCACCGTCACTTGTGTTGTATGCCTTGTGCGCTTTTGATGGTGCAACTGTGTATCCTGTCCTGTGCCGGCATACAGTGCAAGAAGGAAGGCCAATGAGCCTTATGGTGTAGTGCCCAGGAATAGATTGTGTGTTATGCATTGAAAGGCCCATCCTGTGCTTGCAACACTTTGTTCACACATCTCACCTCTTATTTGATTTGAAGGAAAAAGCTGGTCACTCACCCCACCCTCTGTCTCACGCTCTGTTGAAAGATACAGAGGGTAGCCCATACTCACGTCCCCATCCTGTTAGGATGAAAGCTCACATCACTCAAGGGGTTGGTGATGAAGATCATATTGGCTATTGTTGTCATCAGGATCTTGAAGATGAGGTGTACCCAAGGAGGTAGCCTACAAATCTCATACTTCAATGATTTGTAAGAAAGGTCGTATGTTAAGAAGAAAAGACAGACTGATATTGCAGAGACAGCACACCAAGGAAGGTGGCGTCAAATTACTTTGCTGAAAATGTGCGATGCTGATGAGTCAACTATCCTGAACTGCAAGGCGTTACCACCTTTTCCACAGTCAGCTTCCCGTCCAAGGGTGTTTCCACCTTTTCTTGGAACGAGGTCTGTTATGACAGGGAATTTCTTCCTTTTCTTCCATAACAATTTTGTTTTTTTTTTCTTGTTTTTTTTTCGTTTAAGAAAGAGAATGGTAGAAATACCATGTGTCAGGACCAACCTCGCCACCGTTGTTGGATCAGACGAAAAGAGAACAAGGTCGGGTTGAGATGTATCTGTGAGGGGCTAGCAGAATAGCATCGCCTCATGAGAAGAATCATAAGGGCTATCAGAAGCATGAAGAGAAGGACAGTGCGACACCCAAAAGGGGAAGGATATGTCGAATATGATTATCAAGATTCCCAAGGAAGAAAGTATTTCTTCAAACGATAGCCATTGATCAGGAAAGGATCATCAAAGGCATCAATGATCTGCACTTGAACAGAGCCATTAGGATTGACAGCAAGTACCTTGTATGGGCCCATCCACCGTTGTTGAAGCTTGCCAGGAAACTTGCCAAATCTTGAATCATAGGCTAGGACAAGATCACCTTCTTTGAACTCCTTGTGCTTGATGAAATTGTCATGATAGGCCTTGCATCGCGCTTGAGTGGTTTCCATACACTGTAGGGCCATCCGCCGTATCTCATCCAAGGATTCCAAGTGCAGGAGACGGTGTTGCAGTGACTCATCATCTCCCAAGTGTTCTTTAACTACCGCAATTCCAGTTCAACAGGGAAGACGGCTTCTGTACCATATACTATCTGGAAAGGGGTCTGTCATGTAGTTGCCTTATGGGAGGTTCTGTATGCCCAGAGAGCCTCTGTAAGTCGATTGTCCCAGTCACGACGATGTGCAGCAATCGTTCTTGTCAGGATCGAGGAAAGGATGCAATTGGTGACTTCAACTTGGCCATTGGCTCTGGGGTAATAAGGAGTGGACTTGCAATGGTGGATCTTATATAGCTCTGTCAGCTCCTCCATGATTTTGTTAAGGAAATGAGTACCTCTGTCTCACTGACCAGCTCGAGGGGACTGCCAAAATGGGTGATAATATTCTTGTACATGAACAAGGCTATGTTATTACCATCGTCCCGCTTCAGCGCTTTAGCTTCACACCACTTTGTAACATAATCTGTACATACTAAGATGTATCTGTTCTGCTTCTATTTGGTAGGTGGATCAATGGGACCCATAAAATCAATCCCCCACTGCTCAAACGGCTTTAGGGGAAGAATGGATTGCAGTGGCATGGCACTTGTTTTGGTGGGTTTCCCCATTCGCTAACAAGCATCACATCTCTTGCAGTAGTCATATGTATCCTTGTGGAGGGTCGGCCACCAGTAGCTTGCTAATGAAGCCTTCCTGACTGTCGCTTCTCCTGCAAAGTGTCCACCACATGGTTCATCATGGCATGCTTTCAATACTATGCCGATTTCATCCCCTGCAACACATATTCGCATCACTTCATCTTTGCCTCTCTTGTACAGTGCACCGCCTAGCAAGGTGTAGGGGGATGATTCTAAAAGAAGCTTCTTCTTCTCACGGTTTGAGATGCCAGGAGGATATTGTTGAGTTGCCAGGAGGTTGGTTATGTATGCATACCAGGGAGTAACTGTTTCAACTAGAAACAAGGAAGCATCAGGCAGGTTTGGATCATCCTGTTCCTCTTCTTCTGTTTGAGGGATCCGTTATAGATGACCAACTAGGACATGGGAACGGCCAGGCTTAGTGACCACTTCAAAATCAAACTCCTGGAATGGAAGCAACCATCTCATCAGTCGTCCTTTAATATATGCTTTGTTCATCAAGAAGGACATGGCTTCATAATCCACATAGAAATTGAAATGCGTTGACAATAAATAGTGTCGAAACTTCTCCAGTGCAAATACCATTGCTAAGCATTCAAGCTCTGTCACTGTATAGTTCCATTCCCTATCAATGATCTTTCGGCTTGCATAATAAATTGGTTGATCTAATTTAGAGGGGCCCTTTTGACATAGGACAACACCTAGACCTTCAACTGATGCATCTATGTGCACATGGAACTCCTTCGTCTAGTCAGGAGGTTGTAAGATAGGTGCTTGGATAAGGCACTGTTTTAGGGTATTAAAGGCTTCTTCAGAGTCATCAGTCCAAAGAAAATCAATATCTTTCCTTAGGAGCTTGTGCAGAGGAGCTACCTTGGTTGCAAAATGTGCAATAAATCTTCTGGTATAGCCCACATGGCCAAGAAATCCTCTCAATTGCTTGAGGTTTGTTGGTGCTATCAAGGCAACAATCTTCTCAATCTTCACCGGGTCTGTTGCAATCCCTTGTGCAGAGACAATATGGCCCAAGAGAACTCTCGAGGAGACGCCAAAGACACATTTGTCGCGGTTGAGAGAAATCCCGTACTCTCGGCATCTGTCAAAACATTGCTCTAGGTGTCCCCAATGGTCGTGGATCAAACTATAGACACAAAAGTCATCAAGATACACCTCAATGAAATCATGAAGATGATTCTGGAAGGCAGCCATCATTACTCGGTGGAAGGTGGTAGGAGCATTACAAAGCCCAAATGGCATCACTTTATAGGCATAGGTCCCCCATTCTGTGGTGAAGGTTGTTTTGGACTGGTCCTCTTCTGCAATTTGGACTTGGTTATATTCGTTGAATCCATCCAAGAGGGAATACAGCTCATGGCCTGCCACTGTGTCCAACAGTTGGCCAGTAAAAGGGATAGGGAAATGATCCTTCTTCGTCTTCGAATTGAGCTTCCGAAAGTCCACACATATTTCCCGTTCTTCTTGGGTACTACCACAATGGGCAAAACCCATTCACTATTAGCCACGGGATAAATGAACTCTGCTTCAAGAAGTTTCAATAATTCAACCTTCACCAGAGAAGAATAATTAGGATTCATACGCCTTTGTCTTTGCCTTATAGGTTTGGCATCAGGCTCTAGTTCAATGTGATGTTGGCATACTGTGGGATCAATCCCCTTTAGGTCTTCATATGACCAAGCAAACACGTCTTATTTCTCCTTTAATAAGTCTCGCAGGACCACTAGTTCTTCTTCTGGAAGATTGAGGCCCACTTTCAGGTGACGTTCAGTACCATGAGTATCCAAGAATGTTACCTGTCTTTCACCTTCCACTTCGAGCAGATGAATGTCCCACGGATTACTTCTGGATAGAGGTCTGACTCTTTCAAGGGAGTAGTGTCATCGTCTGATGTTCCACTAGAACCAGTGTCCTCCTTCTGAATAGATGACTCATTTGTCTATTGAGGTTACTGGAAGGGTATCAGAGCTTTGTTTGCTTCTGTGTGAGTGGTGATTTCTTCTGGACTTAGGTATTCATCTTCAGAGGATGCGTCCAGGAATGTCACATAGCACAGACCTTCTAGAAGCCGAGGCCTTGATAGCTCTAGCTTCTGTTGGCAGGGGGCATCATCATCGTCTTTTCTCTAGACTGAATGGTCAGGGCGACAGGAGCCACTGGTGAACTTAATTTTAATGCTTTAAATCCATTGCTTATACAGATTCTGCATACTTTGCGGTCCATTGGCCAACCCAAATGGAACCATGGCCATTTCATCCAGCACCCTGAGATCTTCGGCCTTGAGGTCTCTGTAGGGACATCAAAAAGATCATCCACTATCAGAGAAAATTCTTCATCTGCACTTTCATAACCTACTTCATTTTTTTTCTCATCATTTTCATGATCTTCCTCTAGAGGCTCTATCTCTGCTTCTGTAGAGGCTCTGTCGGAGAAGAACAGATCTTCTGCCTCTGCATCTGCATCTGCTTCTGCTTCTGTCTCTATTTTTGCTCTGTCTCTATTCTGCATCTGCTCTGTCTCTGTTTTGTCTCTGTTTTGTATCTACTCTATCTCTGTTCTGTCTCTGTTACTGTTTCTGCAACTGCCATGTAACAAGAAGAACAGTACATCCATGCTTCTATTTCACTGTCAGAGGTGATTTCAAAAGTTAAATCTAGTTGAGGCAGGAGGTATTCTCCCATGGATAAGGACTTTTCTTCCCTTGGTAGTTGGCTTACAGTGCCCAATGTTAGGGACTGTGCCTTTGTTTTCTTGTGAAAGATCTGTTTAACAGCACCTCTTTATCTCCTGATGTACCATCTATTACCTCATTGGAGGAGTCAATTATGACTTCAATGGATGTGGATCCATTGCCTTTTTGTGATCCATACAACTTTAATACCACTTTGTTGGGTCCTCTACCTAGGGTTAGGATTCCTTTGAACCAGTCCGTCCTGGCTCTTGCTTCAAAAAGCCAAGGTCTTCCCAACAGCAGAGGATATGGGGCCCCATAAGAATTTGGTTTGACCACCAAATATGTCAGCCAATAATCTCTTCCTACAAGGGTTGTTTTTACGTATGGGAGGATACCCAACGGTTTGATTTTGCTTTATTCTGCCAATCTAATAAGCCACTGTGTAGGTTGAATTCCTTGCAACCCTAAGTCCTTCATTGTCACATTCTTCATTATGTTTACTGATGAGCCTCCATCAATCAATGCATCTGAAATAAAGCATCCTTCAATCCATACACTAATCTCTAGGGTTCCAGGATCTAGGAAGGCGTTAGCCACATCTACTTCCTTTATAGGCTTCGGGGCCTTATTGGACTTGGTCACTGTTGAAGGAACAATCCTTAGTCCACGTCTTCTTGTCAAGATGCTTTTGAATTTCTTTCGGTAGCTGGGAGACAACATCAGTAACTGTCGGAATGTTAGGTTTGGTTTAAGGTGTCTAGTTCTTTGACCAAGTCATTTTCATCTTTCATTTTTCTTCTAATAATTGTAGCATCAGCACCTGTTGAGTGCTTACTTGTTCTCCCTTTAAGCTTTGGAATGTGATTTGGCCCTTTTCGCAATGGATATGGGCATTATTTGGAATTAACCAATCCATACCTAGTAGATATTCATAAGCCCCAAGGTTCATAATTCGAAAGTTCATTTTGGAAGAATTGCCACCCAAGCTAAACTCTACCTTGCTAGTTTATTATGTTGATAAAACTTCTTTGCCGTTTTCTAATTCCACAAGCATTCTAAGTATAAGAATAATGTTTATGCTTTGCCTGTTTACACATTTTGGTGATACGAAAGGGTGGGTACTTCCACAGTTGATTAAAATTTGAAAGGGTTTACCTTGATAATCTATTGGTCTTTGAATTACTGATAATTGGCAATTTGGACCCTTCTTATTGAGAGTGGTGTGTACTCTAGCTCTTTCCATATCGGATTCCATCATGGGATCTTTATCATTACTAATCTCCTTTAGGTTTATTCCAGCAACCTTCCCCCTAGCATCTTAGCTTTGTCCTCAAAACTGGCCTTGGCCAAGCTTCGGGCACTACCTCTTAAAAAGCCCTAGTTCCATGCAATAGAAACACCTTGGAGTCTCATTCCTCCTTCTTCCTATGGGTATATAGCTTCTCACGGCATTTGATTTGGCCTTCTTTGTTTTGTCTGGTTGGTACTATCCTTGGGATCTTTTTGCATAACCTTAGAAGTTGCCCTTATTCTGACTATTGATGTTCCAAATTTTTGCATTTCTTGGCCTTTGTTCAATCTCCTAAACTATTGGAGCTGCTCGAATCAATGCATCTTATAACTTCAATGCTCCCATTGATTCAAGATGTGTATTTAGGGGAGAATTTATACCATTACAAAATTTGGATACTTGCTGTGAAACATCAATTGTAGATGCATATTTTAGAAGTGTTACAAATTTGGAGTAGTAGGCTTTTAGTCTTAGGCTTAGCTACTTTAGATTAAATAACTCGTTCATCTTCTAGGCTTGATATATAGGTGGAAGATATCTCCCATGTACCACATCCTTAATTTTTTCCCAAGTGATAGCACCTTCGGGTGTTCTTTGGTCCTTGCACCATTGTTTCCACCAAAGATGGGCATGAGTCCTGTGAGTTTTATCTTAGCAATCATGGCTTGATTTGATGGTGTAGTCCCTATAGCAGTGAAATAGTCCTCCATAGATTCTATCCATGTTTCTGCTTTAGTTTGAATGTCCCTTCATTTACCACCATCAAGCTCTGGTGGCTTGTACTGCTTGAGAAGAAATGCTCATATTATTCTTAGAAAAGATTTTTCTACCACAATCTAGGCATGGCATTGTGATACATCCATCACACAGTAATTAGGATTCCGAGAATAAATATCTAGAAAGTTATATTTCAGAGGAAGATCACGTAATCCATCTTTCTTGTAGTTGCGAAAACTCGAGTGTCCTACAACCATGACCCAATTAGTCAGTATAACCCTTGTAACCTCTTCATATATGTACCAATTTAGTTTGACATGTCGCCCTCTAGTGAACATGTTTGAGTTTACTTTGGCCTCATAGAATAGATAAATCTTGGCAACCTAAAGGGATTCCTTCCACCTTAATCTCTTTAAATTATTCTTGAGGTAAGCAAGATAGTTTGCATCAATGTAATAATACCCTCTGCTTAACATCCATCGCCTTTCGTAATATAGGGGTGAAGGATTGTATATATGATCTAATATCTACATCATTTGGTTTCTCAAGCTAAAGCTAGAGGAGTGCATTGGTAACATAAACATAACTTGGAAATTCAAGAATTATTCCTAAGGTTTTTCTTTCTGCCAGAAATCAAGAACATGTATCAACAAAAGAAGACTTCACTACTTAAAGGGAAAAGATATTTATGATGTAAATATAACTAATTTTATTTACTTGTGTCCTACATCAGCGTGTGCTCTGATAGCAATTGTAAGGTGTCGCCTAAGCTTCTCTTGGTGGTACCTTCTTAGTAGGCCACCAAGAGATGTCCTAGGAAGTGTCGTCCGGGATTTTGATAAAACCCTCGGAGTTTGCTAACTAGGCTCACTTGAGTCTATCTTGCAGAGTGAAAGTTCCAACCGCTCCCACGAGGATCAACTTGAGTTTTTCTGGTTAAATCTATTACTAGTGACTAATTAGTATTAGCATATTCTAAAGTGATGGGAATCATGCTTTTTGGTTTCTAATGGTCCATCAAGTACAATTTTTATTCCTTCTTAGGAAAGCTCTCGACTTACCGAGACCGCCCAGCCACAGGTTCGGATCCCCATCGGGGGTCCATCCTTCCATTTCCCTCTAGAGAGTAGTTTTAGTTATCTAATTACCTACCACTTTAGGTTCAACATATAAAAACAGCTTCTTTGAACTATCTCCAGATACAAATTCGTTACACGCCCTTAATTCAAGACACAAAAATAGAGTAAAGCAATTCCTTATTAATAGTTTCTTTCAAAAAAATGACATTTTACAAATATTTTCTTGTTCAAAGGTATTATTCTCTCCAAGTTCCATTCCCCAACTAGTATTGGAACTTCCAGACACAATCTAGAAATTGAAGGGTAGATGGCAATTCATAAGAGACTAAGGAGTTTATGACCATAGCCCCCTAGTATCCTCACCTCCTCCTGCCGACTAGAGCTCCCTACAACAAGAGCTTTCGCGTCATGACTGGTCTAAACTCACTAACGTGAAACAAAAAAAAACCTTGGAGTAGGTTTTATTCACACTCGTCTTAGGGAGGTCTAGCGCCATCAAGAACACTGCCTTAGTCACAGCGTTTCTGTCTTCACCAGAATACTACCTCAGTTCAACGATATGTACTCAGTCATCCATCTTTTAGCCTGATGATTTTAGGAAATATTAGTACCTATCTTACAATCACAAACATCTTATTTGGAATGCATTATACATAAACTTTTTAGCAATTTTATTTCCAAGACAAATCTTTTCTTTCCAAAAATAATAACATGGAGGAAAATTGGCATAAGTGGCAAAAAAACATTGAGGCAAATTAGCATAAGTGGCAATACCTTCTAATAGTCTTCGTGGACTTCCTCTTCCTTGGGGATTAGTTTGGACTGAATTTAAGCAAGAATTTTATACTTGAAGATAACTACCTTGGAGTTTCGTGGGTCTTTATCCGCAACAAAAGAAAATATTGGTTAGTTTAATTACAAACAGTATCATTTGGTAATTGCTATATACCGAGGATTAGCATTTGTTATTACCCATTAGAGATTTCATTTGGTCAATACAAAAATAAAAAATATTAAATCTTTTGGAGACACAGTACCTTCCTTGTACTCACTTAGGTTCATCTTGTACAAACCCAAGTTACTCTATGAAATTTGCGGTTAAGAATTCCTCAAAGAATTTATATGCAGGAAGAATTGAATAAAATATTATGTTACGCATGCAGCTTCTGTTGCCTATTCATGGGATAAAGGTTTGCTAGCTATTTTTATTTAAGAAAAATAGTACCTGAGGATCCATGACAGGTGCGTCGTTGATGGTATTTGCAGCTTGTTTGTAATCCCCGTACTCATCATTTCATTTGTATTAATTGTGTCCGCAATATTATTGGTAGCTCCTACCTCTGAACCCTTTGTAGCTTTCTTCTTCGGGGCCATGGTCTTTAATCACGAGATCACAAAAAAGGAAAATTTGGCGAAGGAGCTTGGGGGTAATTAGAATGATGGAATTTTTTATTGACTAAGAGGGAGCAATCTGGTGCGCAGATCGGACGTTGTATGCTCGCGTAGTGAATGCGGGAAGGTCCCCAAGAACAATGAACTCTACTTATTGCACAAATTACAAGGTAAAAAGCATGAACGACAAGAGCAAGAGACCAATTGGGTGCAACCTCCCCCCATGCCTTGTGTGAGCACTCCACAAAGCATGTATTTTTATGTATATTTCATCTTCATGCTCAAATAATAGCCCAAATTACAAAATAGCAAGCTTTTAGCTTTTGAGTTTGCTTTTACACAAAAATAGGAATAAAGCTAATGGACGGTGCCCAAAGAGTCTGGCACGCCCAATACAATGTCCAAATAGAAATAACATAACCGTGCGCCCATGCGCATACAAAATAATAATAAATAATCAATGCCTCAATAAATAGGCATGACAAAATATAGGCGTGGCGCCTATCAAAATATAATCCATAAATCGAATACTCGCTATCCTCCAATGCTTTCCTCCTCCACTGCTGCTATCTCTACACATCAACTGAAGCATTCACAATCGTTAGTAAAATAATACAATTAAACCGACAAAAGTGAATACCTAGCAGTCTTCAGCTACATAAATAAATCAACTGGTTATAAATAAATCCTAACCTTAATTTATTACGAGTGCGCACTCAAAACTCATAAACGTTTCTTAATTTAATATGCATTTTGCGGAATCACTCGCTATGGAATCACCCATGTACACACTAAATTAATGAAACGCCCGAAAAGGACAGGCGTCCCCATCAACTTCTCGCACAAAGAATCCACTTTGTGTATGAGCCCCGGTCATCAAAGTTTACGGAATCCACCGTAAAACCTCACGGAATCCACCGTGGCAGTATACTGAGGAATAGGCTCACGGTCCCGTTGCTGGAGAAGATCCCATTGCTTAATAGCTTTCTCATGAAATTGTGGAGGAAGGAAATTTTGCATGAACTTCTTCTTGAAATTCTCCCAAGTATCAGGACAATCTATACTCTTGCGTACTACAGTCCACCAAAGAGATGCTCTGTCTACTAAATGATTAGTGACACACTTGATTTTATCTTTTTCTGCATAGGTTTCCTCATGGAAATAGTCATCAAACTAACTAATGAATGCTAGAACAGTTTTTCCTTCTCATATGCCACTGAAAGTACGGAATTTGAAACTTCTTTTACTTATCTTTGATTCCTTGCGGATGGTTTGAGCTTCGAGAGTTGCGTCGATGGTATGTTGAATAAGATCTTGACTTGCAAAGTTACAGACTTGCAGAACTTAGTCGATTTATGGAACTTGCAGTACTGGACTTGAAGAAACTTGCTGAACTTGAACTTGAAGGACTTGCAGAGTTGATGAGACTTGGAAGACTTGAATGATTGGAAGTTTTTTTTTATGACTTATAGCTTAGATAACTAAGCTTGATAATTCAGTCGACGATTTTTTGAAGGGGGCGCAGTTTTTTTTCCCGCCGAAATTCACGCTGAACACACCGAATTACCAGACTCGAAATTTTGTGGCTTATGGCTTTATTATTAAGATTAATACTCATTAAAGCTTTTAAGCTTTTGAAAATATGAGATTATCTCTGTGTAACCACGACTTGATATAGGAGAGTTGGAAGTGGTCCTCCGTCGCTGTAGCCCGGTCCTTCGCAATCCAATGATAGAAACAGGGGTTCTTGATCGCCAGAAGTCTGCCTATATCGACGGTTCGCGACGAGATTGACCGTAGAGCCCGATCATTTCCAGGAGCTCCGCCTTCGCACGAGATGGGTAGCGATTGGAAGCTCTTGATCTCAGCTTCGCTCTGATACCACTGGTGCACAGATCGGACGATGTATGCTCACGTAGTGAATGCCGGAAGGTCCCCAAGAACAATGAACTCTACTTTTTGCACAAATTACAAGGTAAAAAGCATGAACGACAAGAGCAAGAGACCAATTGGGTGCAATCTTCCCCCATGCCTTGTGTGAGCGCTCCACAAAGCATGTATTTTTATGTATATTTCATCTTCATGCTCAAATAATAGCCCAAATTACAAAATAGCAAGCTTTTAGCTTTTGAGTTTGCTTTTACACAAAAATAGGAATAAAGCTAATGGACGGTGCCCAAAGAGTCTGGCACGCCCAATACAATGCCCAAATAGAAATAACATAACCGTACGCCCATGTGCATACAAAATAATAATAAATAATCAATGCCTCAATAAATAGGCATGACAAAATATAGGCGTGGCGCCTATCAAAATATAATCCATAAATCGAATACTCGCTATCCTCCAATGCTTTCCTCCGCCATTGCTGTTATCTCTACACATCAACTGAAGCATTCACAATCATTAGTAAAATAATACAATTAAACCAACAAAAGTGAATACCTAGCAGTCTTCAGCTACATAAATAAATCAACTGGTTATAAATAAATCCTAACCTTAATTTATTACGAGTGCGCACTCAAAACTCATAAACGTTTATTAATTTAATATGCATTTTGCGAAATCACCCGCTATGGAATCACCCATGTACACACTAAATTAATGAAATGCCCGAAAAGGACAGGCGTCCCCATCAACTTCTCGCACAAAGAATCCACTTTGTGTATGAGCCCCGGTCATCAAAGTTTACGGAATCCACCGTAAAACCTCACGGAATCCACCGTGAAGTATGCCTCCTGGCATCACAATCACCAAGAATTTTGAGAAATCGAGAAGAGTCTTGATTCCACAAGGAAATACGATAGAAGGGACGAAGGAATTGAATTCGAGAGCTCACGGAGTACTCCTTGTCTTCTTGACGAGAAATTCCCATGCTCGCGCTTCTCTTGCCCCACTTCCTCTTGCTCTATACTCTTGAGAAGGGCCTCTCCTCTCTTGCTCCGACTACCCTCAACGGCTTCCCATGCCTCATATTTATAACTAAATTGGAGAAGAAGGGTTGTGGCTAAGAAGAAGAGATCTTCATGGAAGGGATCTTAGCAAAATCAGCAATCTGAAGCTTCCAAGATGCAATCTGATGGTTTCGTTGGCTCCAAAAGGGGGGTAAAACCTGAGGACACCTAATTAGAATTCTTCCAGATGACTCCTTCTTCTCCTCATTCAGAGTGCTATTTGCTGCCTATAAACTATAATCGTAATGTGTGTGATTTTGTCAATCCTTCTTTTTGCATGAAATCTCCAAAACTGATTGAAAAAGCACTTGTTTTTTTTTATGACACTCTATTTTAGAAATTTTCATTGATTTTTAGTATATTTACAATAAATAATATTCAAAATATCAAAATATGCTAGTTTTTTCCAAAAATCTAGTATTTTTGGACCATCCATACTATAGACACTAACACTAATGACTGATATGGCTTATAACTCTAGTTCATGTGGTAACTTCTGTGATGGGTGGCTACAGTCCTTGTTACTCTGGGAAAATATCCAGTTACGATTCTCGGGTCTTTTTGCTCGAGATTTTCTCTATTAATGATTTTAGAGTTATTCAACTCCATTCTGCGAGAAGTTTGAAAGATTTTAAATCAAAGTGGGGATATCACATCTTTGAATTCCTTTGCATTTGGAGGCAAAAGAGACTCTTGAGGCATATCCCAATTCCTAGGATGATTAACACAAATGGTAAGAAATTGGACTACTTTTCTCCCATCCTTGCTTCTAACTCTTGCATATGCAAAACCATCATCAAGCACCTTTGTTTCCATACGCACTCCTGTAATATAGGGTTGTCCCAAAATCATTGCATATGAGAAATTATCTTGCACAAAGAAGTGTTGTTTTTCTTGTACATCACCAATCATCACTTTTACATTAGGACATGCTGTATAGAGCTCCCCTGAAGAATTATTTGCTGCCCTCATACGCCAAGCATGATTAGTATCCATAGGCCATGCACCATTCTCATACAATCCATTCTCAATGACATTAATCTCAGACCCATGGTCAAGCAAACCAATACAAGGAGTTTCACACTCCCCTATTTTCACTACCGTTTCAATGGTAGCCTTTGCCCCAATGATTTCTTGTGTAATGACTCCAATGAATAAATCATGGAGTCTCTTTCCCATATTGTTGCATTTGCCTTACTCTACCATGCATATTGCTACAAGAGACAATGCATTTTTTGCCACTTTATTCTCTTTTCCACATGATGTCCACTGATTAGCAACATCTTGCATAGATAAGCCGACACTTACATCATGCTCATATTTAGCCCAAATACCCAACAAACTAGTTTCCTCTTCAAATTGTAGCAATGCACTAGTGGTATCACCAAGAAACTAACTCTTCCTCTTAATTATGTAAATGATTTCATCATGAAATTCCCACTTCGCGATGCCAAGCACCTCTCTGAAGGTGAATTCTACTTGACTATTCAAAATCTATTCTTCAAGAACCTTCTTAAGATCTGTGGCTATCTCAATATTAGATTGCAGCTTATATCTTGGTTGCATGCCCTTCTTTTTGAAATCTTGTTTGCTATCCTGTTTCTGCTTCTGCTACCCAACCTCTTCCATAACATGCTCAAGAGGTGGCTGATTTAAAACTTTAGGCTGATCCACACTTGTTATTGTCACTCTCTTAGATGTCCTTGCATTATCTTCATCTCTCTTTCATTTCTCTACCACAAGTACATCCATGTTTTGTACCTTTTCTAAATATGCATACGTTGAATATACATCTACCGATGATTCCCAACTAGTTATGTCACGAATGCCTTGCTCTGCATGAGACATTTCACTATCAGTAACTTTTCTCATTTCAGCTCTGCATGCAAAGCATGTGTCCATATTACAGCCTCCTTCAGACCACCATCACTTGGCCAAGCATTCTATCCAACTGTAGACCAAAAGTAGAAGCATGTACAACTGTAGTTTTTCTAAAATATCCAACTTGCTTCCGACATCTGTGGTAAATGATTTGTAAGCTACTACTCCCTTTGCATCGAAGATAAAAAAACACACTGTCAGATAATTTTATCCAATACCAAGAAGCCAATTTGATGCATCAGAAAGACAAACCTTTAAATGCTTAGATGGATGGATATGGACAAAGGGAAATCCATTGGCTTCCATAGAGTGTTGTGAGTGCTGCTTTAAAGATTGCGGTACGACCTTCCAGTGACACCAAAAGGAGAGCTCCTAGAACTGTAAGTCACCCTTCTCAGGCATGAAATAGTCTTACATATTTGGGAGAGTCTTCCAACAACTTTTTCATACCTCCCTTTCCAAAATTCAAAGCAAGAGGAAATATCATTTATTGTGCATGGATTTTACCATCTTTCCAAAAGATGAGCTATTCTGCCAAGGCCTCCTAATAAGCAGCACAATCCTTCCTTCATGTTGCAAACTATTATACCACATACATCTTTTCCGTGGTTTAGGGGCTGCTGCTCGTCCCCTTTCCTCTTGTCCTTTCTCATCCAATTTCACAACCTTCAATTGAAGATCTTGCATGTCTTTGACCAATTCATCTAATATATCTTCTCCCTAAGAGTGGAAACATCAAGTGCAACCATAGGATTAGCCACAGAAGTGGGTGGCTTACTAGATACATCACTTGTTTTTCTGATAACATTGGGCAAGCTAGATACATGCAATCTTTCTCTTCTTCTGTGCTTTTCCACCATGGCATTAACAACTTCCTTAACATGCCTCCACTCTATTTTAAGCCCTATCTCTATAGGTTTGATCCTCTAATAAATCATCAAGCTTCTCTTGAAGCTTAGAATCTGCTACTTGTAGAAACAATTCAATTTTCTAACTTGCAAAAGCTTGTTATTCTGCAAGATCTAATTGCTCAAATCGACTTTCAAATTCTCTTAATAACTCTATAGCCCCAAGACCCTTATTGGGTTTTAGAACCCACTCCTGGAAAGTCTTTCGGGTAATCAAACTAGTGTCTTCAATGTAAAATTCTTCCTTGAGTGTCTTCCTGAAAGCTATCTAGTCAACATCTTGCATGCACAATTCAATAACTCAGGGTTTCAATTTCATGTACAGTGACCCATACAAAATATTGGCTCCATGCAAGTTGAGCCACCCCAAAGAACTCCATCTCCTTTGAACATAGGTATGCAAATATGTAGATACATTACTACCATTAAATAACTTCATCTCATGCTCTATTACTTACATAGCATTTATCACAACAGTTTCCGCTTGAGCAAAAGCCTACATCACGTGTTGTTGTTGTTGTACCTACATAAGCATGTTCATATTCTACACTAACTACTGCAAAACATACTAGAAATTGTGCTGGAAGGTTCTCCCATCCTATCTTTCCTTTTGACGGCCTTTCACATCGGGTTCACTAATCTTGGAAGGGTTTTAGTCGAAAGGTCATATCCACTAGGGATCAAAGAGAGAAGGAAGGAGAGAATAGGAGATAGAAGAGAAGAAAAAGAATAGACAAGAGGTATACAAGATAAAGACAAAGCTCAATGAATCAAAGCACTATGTATTGATAGAACCTAAGAAGATGAGCAAAATCCTTGTTTGGGACTACGTGGAAGCAATCTCAAAGCATTAGATCTCCTGGGGCTCCCTGGTAGACCAAAAATGTGCACAAAATACTAGCTTCTTCTTTATTGCTCATATGGAAAATCTAATGGTTCTGTTCGCTTTGAAAGGGGGTAAAACACCAGGACACCTATTTAGAATTCTCCCAGATCACTCCTTCTTCTTCTTCCTGTGTTCAGAGTGCTATTTACTGCATGTAAACTGCAATCGCGCACCGTGCGATTTTGGAGGCCCTTCTTTTTGCATGAGATCTCCAAAACTAGTTGAAAAAGCGCTTTACTTTTTGCATGCCACCCTATTCTAAAAGTTTTCTACACCTTTTTTGGATATTTACAAGAAATAATATACAAAGATCAAGAAAATGCTAAAATTGTCTAAAAATCTCGTATTTTTGAACCATCCATACTATGGACACTGACACTAATGACTAATATGGCATTGAATCTCTAGATTAATAAGAAAGTTGGATGATGATGCACTCCAAGGTTTTTCACAGAGTGTTCGCATAGCGGCACGACAATGGGTGGATAGAGTCATCTTTGTATCAATTTGTTTGGAATTAAAGAAGTTTCTATTCTTCTTGTTTAGGAATGATGCAAAATGTCTTGCTGAGGGCAGATGTACTATTTTCTTTGTTGCTACAAGCAGTGATTTATAAAAACTCTCAAATATTATAACTTTTAGAGATTACGAGATATCTATTATCAGTTGCTTCCATAATTGATCATGAAGTGAGGTTCACCAAGACAAATGCAAAAATTATTGACAATGCTAGTAAAGTTGTCAACAAAGAATAAAGATGGAATAACCTATATGAGCTAAGTCACCTATTAGCACCACTATGGTGTGGACATAAGAGAACTTTGCCACAAAAGATTAAGTCACATTGGATTTGTAGTGTTGAAGGAGATGCATAACTAAGGAGTTGTTTCTCACCTACTTGTAGTAACTGAAATGGTTGCTCATTCACTTCCAGTGAGTGAAATAAAGGAACCATCTAGCTTGTATGATGGGTAAGCAATAGAGAAAGGTATTTCCACACGAAAGCAAGAGCATAGTGAAGATTCGTGTAGAGTTGGTGCATGCTGACTTGTGTGGTAAAATACTTACACAAGCCTTAGGGAGATATTCTTTTATTATGTTAATCATCGACGACTACAGTAAAAAGATATGGGTGTATTTCATTTTTGATAATGCTCAAGATTTTGGCAAGTTTAAAGAATTTCTAAAACTTGTTGAGAATGAAACAAGAAAAAGTGTGAATAAGTTTAGAATAGATGGCAATGGTGAGCTCAACTCAAAGGATTTTGAAGACTTTTTCAAAAGCAAAGGGGTTAAAGATTGATTGATGACACCTCATACATCTTAGTAGAATGGCATTATGGAACACCAATATTGCACCATTGTGGATTTTGCAAGGTGCATGCTTAAGGGCAAGGGATTCCCTAATTATTTTTGGATCAAAGCTATTAATATTACACTCTACATTCTCAATCAGAGTTACACAAATGCTCTAAAGGAAAAAACTCATCACAAGGCCTATATTGGTGGAACCATCAATCTCACATATTAGAACTTTTGGATGTGAATGTTATACACATGTTCCAAAGGAAAAGAGAAAAAAGTCAAAACTAAAAAGCTCAAAATGTATCTTCTTGGGTTATAGTTGGAGCATGATTTTACGAAGCCAAAAATGTGCCAAATTTTGTCCATTTGAGATGGAACTCGAAGCTCATTAGAAGCGGTAGATGCAAATTCGATAATTTTAAGTGGTTGCAGAAGGCTAGATTTAAAATCACTTCGGAAGTTAGATTTTGCAGCAGACTCTAATTTTTAATAACGTTTCTAGGTTCCGAAATGAAGTGGAACAAGCTCCAAACAATGTGGGACTACGAGACGACAAACAATAAAAAATTTGGATCAAAGATCGAATGTTGGATGTCGAAGTTGCCAAAGGCCGAGCACGGGGGGTCCAAAAGCAACGTAAAAGAACTTTAAAATTGAAGAATTGTGGCCTTTGGGGGCTCAAAGGCCCCCAAAAGTTTCAAATACGAGGGGGGCATTTTTTTCACATGAAAAAAAAAAGATGAAGGCGTCGCCCTGCAGCTGCACAATGATTTGATGTGAGAGGGGAGATACAGAGGCAACAAATAACCACATAATCTGATGGCATCAATCCACTTCTTGATTTTTGCACTTCATTTTGCTAGTCTCACCTCTAGAGATGGTGGTCTGATCTTGAAGATTGCATTTCAGTCTCTCTCTCTCCTCCAATGGGCTATTCATGCATGAATGAATTAGAGAAGATCGGGATGAAGACCAATTGTCCGGCTTGAACCAAATTGGTATGAGCTCATGCCGATGCTGAGGAGTGATGATCAATGTTGTTTGGAGATCAATGGCAGGTTTGATCATACTCTGAAGAAAAAATAACTCTTGAGATCCAAAACTTGAAAAATGACAGTAATTCATGGTGCAAAACTTGTTCATATGTGATGAAAATTTGTTTGAATCTTGGTTGTGACATGTTTGAGGGTTGTAAATCATAAAATGCAAAACCTATGTCCGTGTGTATGAGTTATTAAATTTTAAAAACTTGACATTCGTGTTTTAAGCAAAAAAATGATATTTTCTTGATTTTGATGATAGAATCATATTCATATGGGATAATATAAAATATGATAATGGATTAGAGTGTGAATTAAATTTTTTACTCAAAAATTTTAGAAAATATAGCATTTTATATGAAAAAAATAAGAAAAAATATCCAAAATGTGGTTTTGGAATAAAGAAAATAAGAAAAAATAGTTTTTTGCATCCAAAAATTTATTTAAAAAATAGGTTCATGTTTGTGCAAGTATAAAAAAGGTAAAGAATGAGAAGTGGCCTCAGTTTACCCTCATTTGTATGTCATACTATGTATTTATCACTTTTTACATTAAGAAAATTTACATGAAACCTTTTAACCTACCCATTGAATGCAAAATCTTAAACAATAGAGGGAAG
Organism: Lygodium microphyllum; assembly: GCF_053477565.2. NCBI lineage: Eukaryota > Viridiplantae > Streptophyta > Polypodiopsida > Schizaeales > Lygodiaceae > Lygodium > Lygodium microphyllum. The sequence continues at coordinate 13,600,185 of NC_141162.1, forward strand.
GGGATTGTGGAAGCTAAGTATCATTTCAATTTTGATTTGATGCATATTCTAGCATATAGGATTCTTTTGATTTAGGTCTTAAAAAGGGTAGTAGCACACAGGCTATTCTAGTGCTACCTTAGCAACAAAGCAATACGCTAGAGTGAAATCATGAAAGGGCTATTTGTGCACATCCACACTAATTGATTTATAAATTTACTTGTTTGAGCACATATATCATTCACGTTGCATTACATCGACATGGTAAAGATTACTATCTCCTAGATGCATAACATTGATTTTGAACAATCGACCCATGATGAGTGTGAGGTTCCCAATGTTGTATGTCTCGTGTTATCATTTCCTTTGGGAATTAATGTGGTAAGGATTACATTATCTCCTAGAACGTTTCATCAAAAGAGAGGACTATGTTGCATATGTGCTATATGTTGAAAGGGCGCATCCTAAGGCTAATCTCTAGGATGTAGGAGAGTTATAGTGGGCCACAATGATAAGCTGGGGGTGCTCCCTTTGTTGTTGTTACAAGGTGCTAGTCACCGATATGTTTGGATGCTCCAAGTGCTTGGATTCAAGAAGGATATCACATTGGACTATAACCTAGAGATGGTATCTACAAACACATTCTTTCAATAAATCAATTCATAGTGTCTATATGCTCCCCTAGCCGCAAGGTCGTGGGGTTGTTTGGGTGATTTTAGGAGGCTCAATTAGAGCCCTAGAGTCAATGTTGGGCCCCTTTTTTGTCTCAACAATAGTGATGAGTAAAAGGCTTACAAATTGTATGACGAAGGGGCAAAGAATATCATAGTGAGTTGTGATGTGGTGTTCAAGGAGGAACCACATATAGTGAAGGAGGAAAAGGCAAGTTCTTCCCCTTTATCATCAAGCAAGGAAGTAATCTACTATGAACTTAACCCAAGAGCTAGCCCAATTCTACATGCAATTATACCATCAAAAAATACATTGCTACAATGGGTGAAGCAACTTGATGATTGAAATAATCCTATGCCTACTATAACTACTAAGAAAAAGGTAGATGGACCAAGAAGATCTTGGAGAATAGAGGATCAAAGAAAGGCTTTTACTCACATAGTCAATATGGCCTTGATGGGTGAGATTATGAGAAAAGTAAAGGAGCCATCAAATTTGAAAGAAGCACTTGGTGATCTAACATGGAGAGCAGCTATGCAAGCTGACTATGACAACATAATGTGTTAAATCAACATTCTTGAATGGTGAACTCAAGTATAGTAGCTCAACACTAGGATTTGAGGCCCCTCATTTTTAGAACAATGTTTGTGAGCTAAAGAATGAATTTTATGGGCTGAAATAAGCCCTTTCAGCACGGTACCAATATAGATAGGTTCGTTTCAAGGTAAACTTCAATTAGTATGTCTCAAATGCTAACTTTTGTATTTACAAGAATGATGAAAAGTTTATAGTGATTGTTTTATATGAGGATGACCTTCTTATTACATGTGACTACTATGAAGATATGATCCATCAAACTTGAAAGGCTTTAAGATCTAATTTTGAAATGATAAACTTAGACTCGATGCACTATTGTTTAGAGATTGAAGTTGTAAGAGCTTAGAAAAATATTCATCTATCAAAAGAAGTATTCGTGGGAGATCTTGAAATTATTTGGCAGGACTATGTACAAGGAGATAGCTACACCTATGGTGGAGACCAATGAGAAGTTATCCATTGAGAACACATCAGCACTAGAAAGCATTGGGAGATATAGGAGGTTAGTCGATAGTCTCATTCACTTGTGCAATATTAGGCCAAATATCAGTTTTGCTATTGGTTTTTCAAGAATGCTCTCAAAAAAATCATGAGAAAGTCATTAGAAAACTAGGATACAAGTGCTCATACACTTGAAAGGAACTCTTGACTATGGTATTACATACAATTCTAGAAGCCATCTTCAGAGACTGAATTGGGCCGAAGATGTAGTTTATCTATGGGTAGATATTGAGGGGCTATTAGATATGCTCAATATCCCACCCTAATAAGGTGCCACCAATGAGATATGGTGATCTAAGTTGTAAGGCCCCCATTATGAGGAGAAGCCATGTGTGAGCCCAATGGTCTTAACATGTATGCTAAATGACTTCTATGTGATGGGATGGCAAAAGGGTTACCTTTTTGGATCTAACATTTAGGTTAGATAGAGTAGTTAAGCTAGTAACAACTCGAGACACATTACATCAAGTCGTGGGATGTGGGAGTTATTAGCATGGACCCATTTTTTGGGATCCACTGGCCATGCAAGTAGCCCTTGGCTAGTGGCTCTCGTCCTCTTAATGAAAATTTGAGGGCAACACCCCCCACTCTATGGTAAAGGGAATATTCCTTGGTCAAAAATAGAAGGCTCATAATATGATTGGATAGGCCAGCTAGATTACCTTCCCATTCTATAAAAGGAAGACCCTCCAAAACCATAATCAATCTATCTTTCACCCAATCAAAGTTTTTCTAGCTAGACTTAAGCTCTTTGCCTATCATCTGTCTAGATCTCCATTTAAGCTTCATAATGGAAGTGCATGGGTGGACAAATCCATCTTTATATTAGTTTATTTAAAATTAAAGTTTTTTTCCTTGTCATATTTGTTGTGTATTTTGTGCCCCTATTTCAAATTGTGTTTGTTGCATCATGTAATTTTTCCAACTAGCTCATCTCACACGGTCTCCATTGATGTGATTGACTTAGACAAGTTTCCAAATAGAACAAACATCCAAGATCTTGAACTGTCAAGGGAGTAATATGTCATCAAGTGCTATTGATATGATACTTGAGAGCAAGACTAGCACTATTCTTGGATCAAAGTTATAAGCAATCAAGAATAGGGTCAAGGTGATAAAGATTCCTAGAATATGTGATGGCAATCAAATATTTTAGCTTCCACCTATAGGAAGGCCTTAGGAATGGATGGCACAAAGTAGAAGTATAATGGTCACCATTGGACCAAACTAGTGACATTTAACATGCTAACCCCTTGCATCACAGATTTCATAATGCTTTCTTCAAAGGTTTGTTATTAAGGAAAATAGAGCTTTGGCATTACATTGAGGATAGCAATAATTCCATTGTATGGCACTACTATTGTAAGTCAACCATTTACATAAACACTTTCAAATGTGTAGAGTACTATCGCATGCTACATGATGTCAATATGGCAACACAATCAAGCAAATCCAAGTCAATGATCACAAAAACATAAAGGGTGGTGTCAAAAGTATTGAGACTAGACAAGGAGTGTAGGGCCTTAAAAGAAGCAAATGATTGTAGCAAGGGACATTCCTATAAAGTCATTGATGATGTAGGACAAGCTACCAATGGTGATATTGTGGAGGCCTGAGTTCATAAACTTCTTGAACAAGTTGGTGCCTCTCATTGAGTGTCAAAGGAATACAAGTTGTTATTGTACTTATCCACATTGCTTATTGAACTCTAAATGTTTAATTGTTATGTAGATTATTCTGACATATTGCACAACAAGAGAAGAAGAGTGCAATGCATATAGGCCAATGCTATAATTCACTATTGCTCTTGAAGAATATATTTATGTATACCTTCTTTCACACAGATGTTGCTTCCCTAGCCAGGGTTTGCTTGGTGGGGAGAAATGCTTTGTGTTTAAGATGTCCACAAAGGGTCTTGTTTTAGGTGTGGACTTGGTGAATTGAACAAGAAGGTCAAGAAATGGAGACCGCCACAATTCATGGGTGAAATTTGATTATACCCATCATGTGAGAATGAGTGGGTCACCATGGCTTGCCATGTCTATGTACCAAGGTAATCGCAATTATAATGCAATGTCACTATGATGCAATACTCTTAAGCTCACCATTGGTTAGAATGAACTAGAGCATACAAGAGCTAATGATGATAGCCACATGTGAGATGGAAGAGGAGGACAATGCTAGCCAAGTATTATTCTAAGAGTGGCTAAACTCTATGATGTAGTAATGTGGTTGTCCACATGCTAATTTTATGCATTCATGGTAGATGAGGTAGGGAAAAATTGGTTGGCCATCAAGATTTTCTTCAATGGGAATCTAGATAATGTGATGGATGAGAGAGAGAGAGAGAGAGAGAGAGAGAGAGAGATCATGTTTATTTCATTAGAAGGAAAGCTTGCAGCAACATACTGGGAAGTTTGTGAAGAAAGAGAAGCAGGAGGGGGAGATCTTTCTATTTGTGAGAGCACAAAAACAAAAGTTGATGCCGTGACACAAGCGATATTCATATGAAAGTGGTGGCAGCAAGGACATGTGAAAAAGAGATATTCCCCTCCATGAATTCTTGCCTTGTTGGTGGGATAAAAGAATTTCTTATCTATGAAAATCTCATGTCGACTGTAGGTACTCTCGACACATGTGTTTTCATTCTCTACAATTTTTACACAAAAGTAATCTTAATCTATCACGATCCTTAATGGTTAGAGGTTTCAAGAAGTGATACAAAAGTTGCACCAAAGAAGTTATCCTCGAAAGATGACATTTGATGGGGTGGAAGGACATAGGGCATGTCCAATGGTTGATACAACAATATCGAAAAGGGATGTGTTAACTCCCCTAGTAGAGCAATTTTTTGTTGTGGAGTATAGCATCAATCCAATTCAACTTTCTAAGAAATACATAGGACCCCTCTAGGTTGTAGAGTAAAGTGTGTGTGACTAATTGGAGGCAAGACCAAGTGTGGCAAGCTACTCCAAAATTGCTCATAGGGCATTGTGGCTCTAAGCTTCTTCTGCGAAAGACAACATCCAAGGAAGGGTGGCCCGAAGGCACAGATTATGTGATATTATCTACATGATATTACCCATACTTTTTATGTGGATAAGAATATTGTCTATACCCTAGAAATCCCTCTTGTTTAGAAGGTGGATGGAGGAATAAATATTCCACATGAAGAGATACGCAACTTTATGAATGCATAGTTTATATTAGAAACAATCACAAGAAGAATAGGCCATGTGCATGCCTCTCGGGGAAGTTACTATATGTATATCCTCTACATCACGTGCATTCAAGGCCTATTTATAAATATCCTTATCTGTGAATTTTTCTTGAATAAAACATAACCTATACAATCTATAAATAAACCCTTTATATTACACCCTTCTGCATGTAAAAAATGTATAAAAAATGTATTTTAAAAATACCTCATTTTGAACCCACATGATGCACCCATATATTTGTGAGTAACTTACCCGAGGCATGTTGAGATATCGAGCTCCACTCGTGATATGCCAGGGTGACCGTTGTGCATTTATGTCACCGACTTGTCAGTTGTAGATGCGGTTGGTACACCACCCATGAATAATAGCTAGATGACAGCTATCCTTATCTACTCTAGTTTGTGGCTCAGTTAGTATGCCACCTTAGCTAGTTGAGTTTGGTTTGAGACCCATATATAGGGTTCTTCTATTTCTATGTACTAGAGTTCTTTTTGGCTTACACAACTAAGAAAAGAAAAACTGTTTTCAGCCTCCACCTCTATGTGTATTCCCCCATTTGTGCAAGCAAGAAAGCTACAAGTGAGACTCCTTCCTTCTCTCCCACAATCTTGACATGGTATCAGAGCCTTGTTCGTGGTAAGGAGCTCAAGAAAGCAAACCAAGTTCGCGGTGTTCTGGTAAGAGGAGCAGTGTTGCTTTCATTTTCTATTTTGGGAGCAGATCTCTGCAGGTAGCACAGCCGGAAATTGCAAGAGTGCATTGTCTCAGGTTGAGACGCCCTTCGCGGTGAAGCAAGAGGGTAGTATATGCTGCGGAATAGGGCTTTAGCCCTTCAGTGACCCTGTTTTTTTTATTTGAGGCCATTTCGGGGCCTGTTTTAGAGGCGGAAGTTTTCTGCACGCACTCAGGAAAAGGCCCTATTTTATGCTGTGCAACCACTGTTCTACAGGTCGGTGAAAAGTTACTGTAGAAATTGCATCGTATGCCTGTGTGCAGAGACATTGGGAGTTACAGAATCATCCCTGTTGCCTGTTGATGCAAAATCGTCACTAGGAAGTGACTGTGTGGTCAAATACCACTTTCGTCAGTTTTGCAGATTAGCCCTTGTGAGACTGAAGTTGTGTTCTTTGCAGTGACAGAATTTTTTGCAGTGTTCTGTAATGGCGTCTGATTCTCTTTCACAGATTGTCACTGAAAAGCTTGACAAGAACAACTTCCAAGCATGGAAGTTTAGAATGACGAATTTCCTTATGGAAAAAGGATATTGGGAATTTGTTGCAGGAAATGAAGAAGAACCAGTTCTTCCTGATGTTCCCAATCAACAGCAAATGTAGGCATTTAAAGCATGGCATGAGAGAGCCAGGAAAGTTATGTACTGGCTGTCTATCAGTATTTCAGACTCTATGATTGTGCATATTCAGGATGCAAGTACGCCAAAGGAGGCATGGGATACTTTGTCAAAAATGTATAGCACAAATACGCAAGCCAGGAAAATGCAGCTCAAGCAAGAGTTGCATAATGTGCAAAGAGAAAATATGAGCATCAATGACTACCACATGAAGGTGAAGAAGATTGCAGATGCACTTGCTTCCATTGGGTCACCAGTGGAAGATGATGATTTAGTTTCTATGACCTTGAATGGTCTAGAAAAGGATTATGTACAGTTCCGAACATCCATTTCTGTCCGTGAAAGATTTCCTGATTTTGAGGAGTTGATTGCTCTTCTAATTTCTGAGGAGCAGAGAAATGGTGGTGCATCTTCTTCAGGAAGAACTTCAAAAGAAGTTGTCTTCTACTCAAATGCTGGAAGAGGTAGAGACAGAGGTAGAGGAGGCCGATCTGGAGGCCGTGGTAGAAATCAGAATATGCAACAAACTCAAGAAAACCAGTCCTATGGAGGAGGACGTGGTAACTCTAGAGGCAGGGGGAGCCAAAGAGGTCGTGGTGGATGGCAAAGAGGACAAAATGCAAACAGCAATGTTGAATGCTACTACTGTGGTAAAATGGGTCATATGGCTAAAGATTGCTATAAAAAGCAGAATGACATCATGAATGGAAAACTGCAACAAGGGAATTATGCATCTTCTAGTAGACAGGGTGATGACAGAAATGAGCATTTGTTTATGGTGCAGCACATGAACAATTCTGTGACAAGTGCAGAAGAAAGCAACGATGTATGGTATGTCGACTCAGGTGCATCAAACCACATGACAGGTCATGCAGAATGGATGGAGGATGCAAGAAAAATGGAAAAACCAGGATTTGTGGAGACTGGTGATGATACTGCACATCCTATTGTGCAGATTGGAAAAATTCTTTTGTCTATGCAGGATGGGAAAAAGAAATACATGTCCGATGTATTTCATGTCCCGAATATCACCAAGAATTTGGTTTCTGTTGGTCAAATGGTTGAGCAGGGCTTGCAGGTCAGATTTAATCCTCATGGATGCTTTGTTGAGGATATGAAAAATAAAGGTCGCTTGATAGCAAAAGGAAAGAAGAAGGGTAGAATGTTTACGTTGGATGCAGACATGTCTGAATTGAGTGCAGCAATGTTTGCACATGGGACCGGTGTAGTTGCAGATATTTATATTTGGCATAAACGCATTGGTCATGTTAATGTACAGCGACTTAAATCAATGCAGGCCCAAAATATTGTTGCAGGATTTCCTAAATTCAAGGTTGCAGAAATGCATAAGGTATGTGAAGCCTGTCAGTTTGGAAAACAGGCAAGGAAACCATTTACTAGACATGTTCAAGAGAGTAAGAAGCCATTGGAATTAATCCACTCTTATGTGTGGACTAAAGCTGCATCTCTTGGAGGCTGTCATTATTTTGTCACCTTTATTGATGACTATAGCAGAAAAGTTTGGGTGTATTTTATGAAAAAGAAAAGTGAAGTTTTTGGGCATTTCAAAACTCTTAAAGCTATGGTTGAAAAAGAAACAGACCTACAAATAAAATGCCTAAGGTCAGATGGAGGGGGAGAGTACCTCTCAAATGAGTTTGCAAGGTTCCTGCAGGAGCATGGCATGAAGCAGCAATATTCATGCAGTCATACCCCACAACAAAATGGAATTGCAGAAAGGAAAAACATGCATATTGGAGAGGTATCTCGTGCCATGCTCAATGAAAAAGACTTGCCAGATTTTTACTGGGCTGAAGCAGTTGCTACAGTAGTCTACATAATGAACAGGACTCCCACTGCAGCAATACATGGGATGACTCCAGAGGAGAGGTATACTGGTAGGAAACCGGATATTTCTCATTTGAAAATTTTTGGTTGCATTGCCTATGTTCATGTGCCAGATGAGTTGAGATCCAAGTTGGATCCAAAAGCTAAGAAGTGCATCTTTATTGGTTACTCTCTACAGCAAAAAGGGTATAGATGCTATAACCCTTCTACTCGTAAGTTTACAGTGAGCAGAGATGTTGTTTTTGATGAGATGAGTAGCTGGTATAAACCAGTAAATGTGATTGATAATGTAGATGTACAAAATGGTAATGTTGCACAGAATTCACAGCAGCAGTCACAAGATATTAGTGGACCTGGAGTGTCCTCTAGCAGTGGTTCACATTCTTTGCCATGGACAGGCAGATTGAGATCAGGAGAATCTTCTCAAAGCAATGCAGATAGTGGTATGCAGGTATCACGAAAAGGAAAAGAGAAGGTAGATCAGCCCATGTTTGATGTGAATGCAGGTCACTCTTATGTGGATGGTGAATCCAGTGGCTCAGAACAGAGCATTGATGGATGAGTTGGGTATTCCTTCTATTGTTACACCTAGAGTAAGGAAGACCAGGGATGTTTTGAGAGCACCTGGGAGTGAACCTACTTTGCGCAGGTCTACCAGAGTTAGGTATCTTGTGGATAGGCTGAAATATGATGGATTTATAGCCATTCACTATGCATATATGGTCAAAGTGATACAGGAACCAGAACCCACTTCTTTTGAGCAAGCCATGGGAAAAGAAAAATGGGAGAAAGCCATGGATGAAGAAATGGATGCCTTGGAAGCAAATGCTACATGGGAATTGGTACCTTTGCCTAAAGATAAGAATGCAATTGGTTGTAAGTGGGTTTATAAGGTGAAACACAATGCAGATGGTTCTGTGAATAGGTACAAGGCAAGATTAGTAGTCAAGGGTATGCACAAACATATGGCATTGATTATGAAGAAACATTCAGTCCGGTTGCAAGGATGGCAACTGTAAGAGCAGTCATTGCTATGGCTACATCAAAGGGATGGTCTTTACATCAGATGGATGTAAAGAATGCCTTCTTGCATGGTGATTTGCAAGAAGAGGTCTATATGGAGCAGCCACCAGGTTATGTGCATGCTGTTCATCCTGAGTTTGTTTGCAGGTTGAAGAAAGCCTTGTATGGCTTGAAGCAAGCACCTAGAGCATGGTCTAACAAGATAGGACAGTATCTTGTCACTATTGGCTTTCAAATTTCCAAGGCAGATTTCTCACTTTATGTGAGAAAAACAGAGAAATGTATTATGCTACTTGTCATTTATGTTGATGATTTGATTATGACAGGTGACAGTGATGAAGATATCCTTCATGTGAAAATGCTATTGAAGCAGAAGTTTGAGATGAAGGATTTGGGAGAGCTGTGTTATTTCTTGGGCATTGAGGTGATTAGATCACCAAGTGGGATATGGCTCTTGCAGAGGCAGTATGGATTGGACATGCTGTCCAAATATGGGATGACTGGCTGTAAGCCTATTTCAGTTCCTTTGGAGCAGAATGTGAAGCTGAGCGCAGATGCAGGTGAGCTTCTGGAAGATCCTACTATGTACAGACGCATAGTAGGAAGTTTGATTTATATGACTATTACCAGGCCAGATTTGAGCTATGCTGTTGGATTGGTAAGTCAGTTTATGCAGGCTCCAAGGAAACCGCATTTAGATGCGGCTAGACGCATACTCAGGTATGTGAAGTCCACATTGCAGTATGGACTACTTTATGAGACTGGGGTTCAGATATAGTTGTATGGATACATTGATGCTGATTGGGCTGGTAGTATTTCTGATAGACGATCTACTAGTGGATATGTGTTCTCTTTTGGGAGTGCTGCAGTCACTTGGAGCAGCAAGAAACAGCCTACAGTTGCCTCGTCAAGCACAGAGGCTGAGTACAGGGGTGCAGCAATGGCTGCATGTGAGGTAGCTTGGTTGCATAAGCTACTTTATGATATGCATCAGTCTACAGATGGGCCAGTTGTCATTTATTGTGACAACATGAGTAGTATACACTTGGCAAATAACCCAGTCTATCATGCTAGAACAAAGCACATTGAGGTGCATTATCACTATGTGCGAGAGAGAGTTTTACTAGGTCTTATTGATCTAGTTTATGTCAGCACAGAGGATCAGGTAGCTGACATATTCACGAAGGCATTGGGTGCAGAGAAGCTGCGCAAGTTCAGAGACCTGCTTGGTGTGCAGGAATTGGGATTGAGCTCGAGGGGGAGTGTTGAGATATCGAGCTCCACTCGTGATATGCGAGGGTTACCGTTGTGCATTTATGTCACCGACTTGTCAGTTGTAGATGCGGTTGGTACACCGCCCATGAATAATAGCTAGATGGCAGCTATCCTTATCTACTCTAGTTCGTGGCTCAGTTAGTATGCCACCTTAGCTAGTTGAGTTTGGTTTGAGACCCATATATAGGGTTCTTCTATTTCTATGTACTAGAGTTCTTTTTGGCTTACACAACTAAGAAGAGAAAAACTGTTTTCAGCCTCCACCTCTGTGTGTATTCCCCCATTTGTGCAAACAAGAAAGCTACAAGTGAAACTCCTTCCTTCTCTCCCACAATCTTGACAAGGCATGCCTATAGCAGTAGAGCACCTATCATTTCCTTCAACCCCAACATCATCAAGGTCCACAAAGTAGAGGCAAGGGGTCTCATGAGGTAGCTAACAGAGTCAAAAGTGTAAGAAATATGGTTGCAATCCTTGTGGATGAAGTTACCATTGAGAATCTCAAGCATGTTTTTTTCCATGTAGCCATGAATGATGGTGGGCTATATGCGGTGCATATAAAACTTTAGTTTTCTTGCACGTCCTGAGTTTTATAAAAGAGAGAGTGGTGGGGTAAGCATTACCTAGCCTACAAACATCTATACTTTGTATTCATGAGAATCTTGGGGTTGCATAAAAAAGAAGGCATGCTCATCCACCAACCCAAGCTCCCTAGTGGGATGTATTGATCCTGCTTTATCAACCTAGATTGACTACATCCTAGTGCAACTCGTCTTACAATCCTCTTTGTAGCTTTTGACTTATTTGGGTTTGTATGTTGGAATTTTGTGATGTCAGACTCCCAATTTTTGTATCATTGGACTATAATTTTTGTGTGTTCCATTAGGCTCAAGGACATCACTATGTATGAATCCTATATATCACCTGCATTCATGCATGTTTTATATATCCCTATGTAATCTATTTTTTATATTTAATTAATCCATTTGTGACTTTTTACCACAATTTATAAATCCTTTACTATAAGCTTATTTTTTTCATGAAAATTTTAACAAATCCTCATGAAAAGTTTTAGTACTGATGATGAGACTTTATAAAGTATCTTCATGCTGCATGACATCCAATGATAAAAAGAGTTCTTGGAATAAAACTTAGATTTTTTTTAAATTTCCAATAGGGATAGTAGATTTATAGCTAATATATGATTACTTAACTTGGGGATAATTAGGAAAGGTCATTCACATTAGTAGCTTTGCTACCAAGTTTCAACACATTTTAACATCATAAGCTATGATGCACAATTACTAGTGAGGTAGATGCTCAACCCTACCTTAAAGTGAGTAAGAAGTGAGCCTTGTGGGCATATTTAAACATGAAAATTGAATTAGAAATATAAGAATACATAAACCATTCTACTACTATATTCTCACTATATTAAGGCTCTCTTACATTATAATATTGATCTTGGTGTTGTCCTATTGTGACATTAGTGGACTATAATTTCATTGCATCTTTTGTATCTAATTCATCTTAAATTATTGTCTCCACCATTTCTACAAAGCATATCAATCGTATATGTAACTCATGTACACACACACATGCACAGATTCTAGAGGTAACATGAGATAATACTTATCAAGTTATAACATATATAGATTTTAGAGATAACAAGAGACAAGGACTTATCAAGTCACAATTGATTTTAGAGATAACAAGACATACACACATATAGATCTTATCAAGTCATAACAAAAGAAAAAGAATATTAGCTTAATTTATAGGTTAAAAAGAGACCTATCTTGAAGGAAAAAGCATATTACCTTTCCATGGCCCACAACTAAAGTCCAAAAATATTTGCATGAAGATATAACTAAAAGCATGATTTTCAATATTTGCATCTATACAAAATTTATCTAATTTTCTTTTATAAAGTAGATATAGCTATACAAAAAATATGAATATATAAAAATTTCCTCTGGCCATGTGTTCTACTCATTGTCAAACTTGGAGTTCATACTCTTTCTCATTTACATACATGCATCACCATAATTCCTAATGCAGACATAAAAACACAAGAGACTAATCTCGAGGAAAATACCAAGAATGAGATCGACAAGACTTTTCCTAAGTCATTTTACATACTAGGAAATATTGAAATTGAGAAAAAGCAATTTTCCTTTACCTATTCTCAATGGTCCTTTATGAATCCATTTGAGATCTTCCAATCATTTTCATCAAGTTCATATCATTATTGTTATGTGAGTTTTGCAAGGGCAATGGTACTTTCAATATCTGCCATATCAAGGTCTATCAAATCATATGTAAAACTACTTGGTGCCTTTGATTTTTTATATCCTCCAAGTTGAACCTCCACCCCTAATGGTCTACTTGAGAGGCTAAACCTTCTTTTGTACTTCACATAGGCACCATTAACTTTTCTTCTCATCTTTTGAACTTTTCTCCAAGTACAAAACACTTTAGCTTTTATTTTTTCTTGTATGTTTTGAAAAGCTTTCCTTGTGATCTTCCCATTGGTATTCTCTTCTTGGAAGAATAAAACACAATTTGAACCAATGCCACATAGATTATACTTTGTTTGAGTTTGATACTTCTCCTCCTTATTGTTGTATACTCCCTATTGCAACCTTGTCCACCTCTCTTTGAATAGCATGGGATTTTCATTAAGTTGACTTACTGATGTAGACTTGCAAAGAAAGGTACTATTCTCAAGATCCATTATTGGATTCACTTTATCTTTTTCCTCATAATTTTCATCCAACATATAATCTACTGCATGTCTTATCCCACCTGTAGATACATCCTCATCTAATTATTCCATCATTTATAAGAACTAAAGATTCCTTATCTATATTAGAATCTTGGATACTTGAATTGATGTACGCCTCAAAAAAAGCCTTCGGATCAAGGCTCCACCCACCATTTCTTATCCTCTTTACCTTTTGGGTTCATTTGCAAACCTTCACAAAACTGCTAAGCACTTGTAATGCCCTTTCAAGGCATTCATGATCTTCTCATCACTTGAAACACATTCACAATCACCTAGATCTTCTTCGTTCATGGTCTTTTTGATATTTATCTCCATACACATGCTTGTTTATTGTGAATCTATGTAAATTTCGCATCATCCTCCTTGGATTCAAAATGTAAAATCCTATTCAATATCCCTATATTGCGTAACATGTCTGTCAAGTTATAAATGCAATCTTGCCCAACCATGATGTCAACTTTGATGAAAAAGATTGCAATTGCATCAGATTCAATCAAATGTATTGGAAGCATCTTATTTGGATGGAATTTTCTAAAATATATAATGAGTAGTATAATGAAGTGGCATGAGAGTTGCATGTCTAGGAATGCCTCCTTACTATAATAAAATTCTTTGATAGTATATATATGGCTTGTTTTATAATCTGAAATCTCCATATTTAGAAGAATGGTGCCACTTTTCTACCGAATGGATACTCTCCACCAACACAAGGAACTTTTAATCAATTCCCTAGGTAGAAAAAAAAAAGGAGTACCCTATGAGTTTCCTAGTTAGAAATATACATAAGTAGGAAAAGTGAAAACAAGGGAAAATGGAACATTTCCTAGTGATATTAACTAGGGAATCGCATAGGAAATTTACTGTGCATGGAAATTTACATAGGAAATTTCTTTGCATAGGAAATTTTTCTTGGTAATATCTATTTAGGAAAATTTTCTTATGTAGGAAAGTTTTCCTTTGTAGGAAGTTTTCCCTAGTGAGGTAGATCACCTTAGGCAACCTCCTATATCTTATCTACTATAACTATCAAAGATTTTCATCTATTTATCTTGCTTTTGTCTTCTTTAGCATTCACCTTGCATTCATCTAAATCATATCTTAGAACTCGTGGTATTTTGTTATTGTTACAACTGCCATTTACTCTTCAACTCTTGTTTTTCCAAAAATATGGCATTGAAAGATTGACACTACTTTAATACACATCTATAATCACTACTAATGCAACCTTAATGTTGCAACAATTTTAATTGTAGATCGGAGGTCATTTTGGCATTTATCTCTTAGAACAACCCTATTATGTGTACTGGAACTAACTTGTGATCTCACTATACTATTGCTCTCATACCTCAATTCTTTTAAAGATATCACCTAGTATCATCTTCTTTAGCTACTGGATGACCTATTTGAGTGCTACTAACTACCTATCTATAGCAACAGGTGCTGCATTTTCAACTACCAATAGCCACTGAGTCATTTGATTGTAACCAGGAGTTGTTGCTTGATCAACTAGGCATAGATGACGACCATCAACCTTAGATAAAGCCACCTATTCTAGCTTTATCTACTAAGACGCTAGGTATTATCTACACTTGCATTCATCTTCTTTGGATAGCTTGTTTGTGTGCTATTGACTATCTAGTTATTGCATTTTCAACCTCTAATAGCCACCCAGCCATCTAGTCATCTCCAGGAGTTGCTTCCTGATCAACCATGTTTGCATTTTTGTAGTGAATTGTATTTTTATTGTTGGACATTTTTTTTTGTAGCCTCCAAGCGACCCTATTGTTGGCCCTTGACATCAAACTATTCTAATAGTTTCATGCCAATATAGTTTGCTTCTTCATTTATTCTCTCATCATTTTGAGTTCATTTCACCTCGAGTTCTATCGAACACTATTGTAACGTGTCCATCCCTCAAATTGCAGGACACGTCTTAGCAATCCATCGAGAGATCAATCTAGAAGATGCCGCCCGGCACTCCCAAGGAATGACACGGGGTTTGCCAACTAGGGTCTCCCAAGTCTGCCTCGCAACGAAACTTATCCAGCCATTCCCACTAGGATCGACCTGAAGTCCGAGTTCCTAGTAGTCGGGTCTTCCTAATAGCCTTCTAGCGTCGGTCTACAACTGCTCCACTTTGTGCATATACAACTGGACCAAAGCAAACTCATACCGCACTTGGTTCAAAGAGAATGGGAAACAAGAGGGATGCATCGCTCGACCTCTCTGCCCGTAGGGCATAGTCCCATTCCAGTCCCCTAAAATGGTATGAATCAGGGTTCTAACCAACATTGTCTAAGGTCATCATCTGACTTTTCCTAACATTTCTCGTTAGCATTTCCTTTGAGGAAAGCTCTCGGCTCACCGAGACCACCCTTTTGTAGGATAGACCCATTGGTCACATCCACCACGCTTCCCTCGGGGGTTATTTTAGTTATCTAATTACCTACCACATTATGTTTGACACATAAAAGCAGCTTCCTTAATTAACCCATTAATCACGTTCCTTTACGTATTTTAGGGCACTGACATGAAGACAAGATAAAAAGATCAATCTTCCTTAACTTATCTTCAGATTAATGTTTGTCTCCTGCCCATACAGGAGAATTAAGTGTCCCTTTCTGCCTCCGCAGAAAAATCCTTCTGTCTCTCGGCAATAAAAACCTGAAGGTTTATCCTACCAAGATTTCACCTTGTAACTAGTATCAAGGCCTCGAGATCCCATCTTGAGTCACATAGAACACTTGTGTAGGGTCCGGAGGCATTGGGATTTACGGCTAGAGCCCCCCCTGGCACCCAAACGTCCTCCTACACCAAATAATTTCCACGGGGAGACCTCTCACGGCGGGTTTGGTCCACATTCCCGGTGCGGATTCATAACCCCCTTGATAGGGTTTGGCGGTTCGCGGGGGGTAGCTAGCGCCATCCTTCCTTAATTATCCCTTTAGGAAATCAACCACAGCTGAAGCAACTAGCTTAATAACATTTACTAAGGAAAACATCTCTTTTTCTTCCATGGCAATCAGTCATCTCAGACCCGGCCATGCAATCATCAATCACAAACAACTTGGATTAGCATCCAAAACCACGTCAAGCAATCACCTTGCTTATGATCCACCTATCCTTAGTAAGATTCTCTCCTCTTACCAACACAACCAGTCGACATTCACTTGGAGTTACCCTTTTCAAACAACCAAGCATAACTTGGGTCAACAATCCATCTTTAACAAGATCAACCTCCATTAAAACCATTTCAACAGTTCCAAGCAACATGCTTAGCATAAATCAACTACCCTAAAGTTTGCTCTCCCCCTTGGGTTAGGGCTTCGCAAGGTCGATTTAACAAATTCCTTCTAGATCCTCTAAATGAACTAAGTGATTTCACCTTGACCTTTATTAATCATGGCTACCTATTTAGGGTAGAAGATCAATCCATCCTAAGCCCTTTAATGGTGAATACATGCAATTCTACCTCTATTTAAGAATTCAAGATGCGTGAGAAGAATCTAAATCTTGGTACAACCTGGATATGAGCTATAGTTGCTGGAGGGTTGGTGGTATTCATGTCTCCGCTTGCATTGGATATGTTCCTAGCCCCGTTTGCAACTTCAGCACTTGTGCTCCTTGTAACTCGTCTCTTGGGTGCCATCCTTGTGCGTTCTTGGTCTTGCAACCCTTGAGGTAAATCGACCACTCTTGCCTTAGTAGAAGGAAGTGGTACGCGGGTTCACAAGGAATCTAAGGCCAAACAATGTGACTTCAACATGCATAACTTCTCTTCTTCTTTCACCCTCTCCCCAATTTGTTTTCCTTCTTTCTCTCTCTCCTTCTCCTTCCCTCTCTCCCTCTCCTTCTCTTCTTCTCTCTCTCTCTCTCTCTCCTCTTCTTCTTCTACTTCTGACGACGAGGGGGCAGGGGGAGGCTGCGCTTGTTGTTGACGAGGGAGAGTTGCAGGATGACACGGAGGGGGGCGTTTAGTCACATGGAGAGGGGCTGCTCTGCGCTGTGTCCAAATGGAGGGGGGGGGGGGGGGGGGGGGCTGTGCCTTAGCGAGGGGGGGGCCTTTATAGAGGGGAAGGGAGATGGCTTATGGGGGAGGAGATGGCGTTCCCCGCCATCTGGGGGGCTGCATGCCCCCCCTTCTCCCACTTCACTCCCTTCTCTCTCTCTCTCCCCAACGTACTGTCGGCGAGGAGAGGGAGAGGGATTTTAAAAAATTGAATTAAAGTTAATAAAATTTAAAGGGGGGTTTCCATGGGGGGGAAAGTACGGGGGTCAGGGGGAGATATTACAACTATATTCGGGAATTTGGAAATTCTCATATAGTTTGGGAATTCCCAATGTAGTTAATATTTGGCCACATGATCAAATCTTGTCCCCTTACTTGAAAGTGGAGTCTACCCTAATTACTATATAGATTGTCTTTCCAAGTCCCACTTTGAAGCATGGGTTAAGATTTAGCCACATGGCCAAATCTTTACCCCTTATTTGAAAGTGGGACTTGGGAGATTCCCAAATTCTCTAATATGGTTTTATCGTATTCACTATGTTGTTGTACACTTTGAGTTCTCTTTCTTTACATTGCTTTACAATATCCCCTACAATGCTCTTTATGTCAATCATCGTACACACAACAAGATGCAAATCTGCATTGACAAAACTATTTCAAATTCCTATAGACTCTAATAGGATTAGAGCTACCATATCCATCGTATTATATTTTCCAAGTAAAAGTTGACATAATTGATTTGATTTTCAAATATTTAAATATTCAAAAAACCCAACAACTCTGTCTATACTCTATAATAAGTCAAAGTATTCAAGCCCTCACTGGTTTAAGAAAAAGCTAACATAATTAACTTTATTTTTAAATATTTAAATATTCAAAAAACCCAACGACTCTATCCCTACTTTACAATAAGTTGGGGTATTTATGTGCTTACTCAACATCAATAAAATATCATTTTGATTCCTATCTCATGTCATTTATAGCATGCATTTAAAAATATTTTTCTTTCTTAAATATTGAATACACAAATGCCACATAGGACTTTGTAGATATGCAATGGCCAGTATGTATATAAGAAAAAAAATAGAAAAATACCCAAAACAAAACTAAGGCTAAGGGAGAAGGGGGTAAAAAGCCCAGCATATCCCCCCCCCCCCCCCCCAAATCCCCAGTGCCCTCCTTAAAATTCTTTAAGGAAAAAACAAAAACCCTTTATCTTACACTCATAAATAAGTAGACAATTTTACACTAAACTAATTCAAATTCCCTTTCTCATATAAAATAATAGAAACTCCTTTTAAAACGGAAATAGTTCCCTTCTTCCTAAGACTCGTAAAGAGCTAAACCCCTCCCCCCATTAGAACTATATAAATGAGGGTCTCTCTTATCATTTTCATTACTCAACAACAATAAGTCAACTCTTGTGAGTGAATGAGGGAGCAATAATCGCTTGTTAGAGGTGACAAAACTATGCACAAAGGAGCTAGAGGCTATTTGTGTACCATCCCCTTATCATGGAATCCTTTCTTTTGTTATTATTATTATCGACAATCGCCTCGCCGATGTAGCAGAACCCTTGGGCAGCCACGATCTCGAAACTTTATTGTTGTTAAATAGTCGTAAAATAATGCCAAGATTTCTACAAAAATTAAGTTAAAATTCAAAAAAATCCTATTTTCATTTAAAAACTAGATTTTTATTAACTTTAATAGTATAAATTCTTTAAAAATCAATAGAATAATCCCTATTATATTTTCATATTTCAAAAATTGGAATTATATTTAAAATAATATCAAAAATTTTAAGAAAAATATAATAAAAGATAATAAATTATACTAAAATTAAAATTAATTAAGCATGACTAGAAATATTAGTTTTTTGAATTTTCAATTAAGAAAATTAGTTAAAATTTCTCAAAATACTTAGAATTATCATAATGAATTTGTATGGAAATCTTATTTAACACATAAGTCACATAACTTAAAGAATAATTAAAATTGATAATTTAGATATTCTTATATACTAAAAATTAAAATTCATAAAAAATATAATTTTCTTACAAAATATAACTTTTATATTATTTAATTTCTTACATTAAGATAGTATCTCAAATTGTTGAAATTTGTATTTCCTTTACAAAGAAAAATTAATCTAGATCTCAATATCTAAATAAGGTGCATTTACATATATAAAAACTAAAAATACATTTATTAGAGTGTGTTTAGATGCTATGAGAATCTTTTGGTTATTTTCACAAATGAGAATTATAAAATAAATTTTATTCACGCGTATCAAAAAAAAGTTTGTTTAATAGAGTGCATTCACACACCATTAAATACTTGGTGGTTTCCATAAGGAAAACAACTAGAATTTAGATGTGTTTACATGCACTGGAAATAAAATATACATAAATACACAGGATGAACTTTATGCTTGTAAAATAATGAAAAATATTTTATTTTTGATATTGTTTTAAAAAGATCGATTGGTAGAAAAATAGCAATTGATTACAATTCCTTTTAAACGTGAAAAAAATTATATTAATTACGTTCAAGGCTTGCGCAGCTAGACGGGAATAAGGTGTGTTACTATCCCTAGGGCCACTTCGATTATTCTTCACCCGGAGTATTGTACATTGCTTAATGTGGCTAACCACTGCTAGGTATGTTTTGATCTTTTGTATAGGAAGGTTCACCTTATGGCGAGCAAGAACTAACATGGCTCTGATTTGAGTTGTAATCTTTGTTCCAACCTAAGATAGAGGGTTGGAAACATATATAAGCCAAATGTAGTTCAGCCTTGGAAGGCCAAGGATGAATAGGGGCAAGGGTGATAATCCAATTTGTGGGTTGCTTCGCTCTTGAAATGATTTTATATATGAGAATTAAATTTTTTAAAAATAATTATTTTTAAATGGATTTCTTAGTATTCATAGTTAAGGACATGAGAAGGAACCAAGTGTGAACATTAATTAAGATATGTTTTTTTATATATTATAAATAGTGTGGTATCATGTCTTGTTAGAATACTAAAATATGCCTCAATGGAAAGAGGATAGATGATTTTGTGACAAATTTTCCCTAGGGCTAGGTGGACTTGGTTAGATGGGTGGCTTTTCCCAAATTTAGAATAAGGACCATTAAATCCAGACCTTCCTATGAGCTAGTCCTACAACTCCTAAGCACTGTTTAAGGGGATTGGCGTGAGACTATACCTTATGGGCAAAGGAGTTGATGCTCAACTCTCCCTCATTTCTCACTCTCATTGAACCAAATGTGGTGCTTGCTTACCTCCAACTGGGGTGATTCATGAAATGTGTTTATTTTGAGTTCAATGGTAGACTGTTGTTGGAAACTGTAGCTGTGTATTTAGGAATCTACATGTCAATCCTTGTGGGATGAGGCTAGACACTTCATATGCAAGGCAGACTTAGAGATCACCTAGTTGTCTAAGTTTGAATGCTCAAAGTTAGCACAGATAATGGTGACTAGGATTGATCCTTAGTCAACTACCAAAAACTACTCGTCGCTAGTTAAAACTAGGGTTGGGTATATTTCACATGGTATCATAGCATTAAAACTAAATTATACTCCATTTTTATATTAAAGTTGAAATAAGATTGCTTTAAGTTATTCAATATTATGATTAGTCGGATAAAAACATAATTTATTCTTTAGAAACTTTTTGACCAACTTATGGGCTATGAGACATTTCAAGGTTTATATATTATGGCATGTGGATCCATTAATTTTTTATTTAAGCATAATGTTGTCGTGATTACTCTCAAGAACATCCTTAAAGAAAATTGGCATAAAATCTAAAAGGAAAGCTAAAATTTGTGCAATAAACTTTACCTAGTGAATGCCAAAAAAAGTCAAGCACATTGAAAATGATATTTCAAGATATCAAATTCTTGAAGAACTCAACTTGATCAAAGCTTTTTAGTTCTTTGAGAGCAAATACTTGGAAATCCATTTTCTTGTAAATAAGCAATTGATTAATCAAAGTCAATATGTGCATTCTCCACTCACTAGAGTCATAATCCCTAGTCACATTGGATAATTTCTTTGTTCCTAACCTAAAAATATCAAGTCATTTCAATTATTTCCTCTTGGCCAATGATGTACATAAGAGTTCTCCTAAAAAATATATAGTCAAGCCTAGAAAAACCACTCTGAGTTTGCTAATAAAATATAAGTTTAGGCCGGCTAACAATTTGTTAAAAAAAGATAAATAACTTATGAACTTCAAGAAATTTTACAACTTGTAATTGATAGGGGAATGATCTTAATAGGAAATTCATTAAAGGTTATAAGGAAAAAGAAAATTAAGATGCTCTCTCAGACTTATTTTTTAAAAGGAGAACTTATGTATGATGTTTCCCTTGGTTTACAACATTGGCTCATAATGTAGCCTACCCTGGAGAGAGCACATGTTTCACTTGATAGACTAGATTTTTACACCTCCACAATTGATGCCAAGAGGCATATTCCACAGTGGATTCTGTGCCACGGTGGATTCTGTGAGGTTTTACGGTGGATTCCGTAAACTTTGATTACCGGGGCTCATACACAAAGTGGATTCTTTGTGCGAGAAGTCGATGGGGACGCCTATCCTTTTCGGGCGTTTTGTTAATTTTATGTGCACATGGGTGATTCCATAGCGGATTCCGCAAAATACATATTTAATTAATAAACGTTTATGAGTTTAGAGTGCGCACTTGTGATAAATTAAGGTTAGGATTGATTTCTAACCAATTTATTTATTTATGTAGCTGAAGACTGCTAGGTATTCACTTTTGTATGTTTAATTGTATTATTTTACTAACGATTGTGAATGCTTCAGTTGATGTGTAGAGATAGCAGCGGTGGCAGTGGAAAGCATTGGAGGATAGCATGTATTCAAATTTATCGTCAATATTTTGATGGGCGCATACCTTAGGCATGGTGCCTATATTTTGTCACACCTATTTATCAAGGCGTTTGATATTTATTTATTATTTTTGTATGCGCATGGGCACACAATTTAGATATTTGTATTTGGACATTGTATTTGGATACGCCTGACTTCTTGGGCACCCATTAGCTTTATTTCTATGTGGCACAAAAGCAAACTCAAAAGCTAAAGTGTGCTATTTTGTAATTTGGGCTATTATTTGAGCTTAAAGATGATTAATATAAAAAATACATGCTTTGTGGAGCGCTCACACAAGGCATGGGGGGAGATTGCACCCAATTGGTCTCTTGTTCATGTCGTGCAAGCTTTCTACATTGATTTGTGTGCAAAAAGTAGAGTTCTTTTGTTCATGGGGACCTTCTGACGCTCACTACGCGTACTTACGGCATCCGATCTGTGCACCAGTGGTATCAGGGCCAGGTTGAGATCGAGAGCTTCCAATTGCTTACCATCTTGCACGAAGGCGGAGCTCCTGGAATGATCGAGCGCCTCTGCAGTCAGTTTCATCACGAACGGTCGATATGGGTGTGTTCCTGGCGGTCAAGAATCCTCTTCTACACTCTCTGATTGCAAAGGACCGGCCTGAGGAGGCGGAGGACCACATGGATATCTCCTATATCAAGTCGTCTTCAAACAGAGATAAGACACCATAGCTTAAAAGCTTAAAAGCTTTAATTCAATGGTTAAAAATCTTATTATTAAGCTTAATAAGAAAGCTTAAGGCCAAGAATTTGATAATCGGCGGTAGTGGTATCTCGATGTCAGCAACGGTGGCGAAAAACGGCCCCCCTCCTAAAACGAAATCGTGATCAGTCAGGCAAGCTTAAAGTTTCTAAATCTACTAAGTTTTCCAAGTCTACTAAGCAATCTCCAAGTTCTGCAAGTCACAGAGGTTCAAAACAGACTTCTCCAACTATTCCCATAAAGACTATTCACACGCAGAAGCACAGAAACCGTTTATTACTCTCTAGAAAACTGTGTTCCTATTTGCAGACTTGCTGAACCAGTTTCAGCAAACGCAAAATTTCATACGAAGATTATACACAACTTCTACGAAGACAACGAATACCGCAATTGCAAAAGAGGAAGACTATAAAAGCCAAACAAAATTTATAAGCCTTGTATACCCGCCTTTGAGCTACGCTCATCCCGCTAATCAGATTTCGAGAGTGTGAGGTATTTTGGATTTTACAGGATGACTGAACAAAATATGGATGATACTATGGCTGAAGGTGATTTACCCGAACCAATAATGGAACAAAAATTGGATTTGATTATGATGCAGCTTGATGAAGAACGAAGAGCCCGACAAGCTTTGCAAGCTCAATTGGGCAATTTGTAACGATCTACCACTGACAAAGATGGACCGCAACCTGAAGATCTTATACGATGTACCATCGATGCGACACTCGAAGCCCAATCCATCTACAAAGAAACAAAGATAAGTAAAAGAATCTTCAAATTTCGTACTTTCAATGGATCTCGAGATGGAAAGACTGTACTTGCATTTATCAGTCAGTTTGATGATTACTTTCATGAAGAGACATATGCTGAGAAAGACAAAATTAAATGTGTCACTAATCATTTAGTCAATCGAGCATCTCTATGGTGGACTGTGGTCCGCAAGAGCATTGATTGTCCCACTACCTGGGAGAGTTTCCAAAAGAAGTTTTTGCAGAATTTCCTTCCTCCTCAATTCCATGAAAAAGCCATAAAGCAATGGGATCTTCTTCAGCAAAGAGAACGTAAACCTATTTCCTAATACACTGAACGTTTTTGGAATGCCCTACTACAACTACGCATGCTCGAAGATGTACCTAAAGCCACTCACAAACGCAAGTTTATGTCTGGCTTACTTGGACATTACTATGTTGAAGTCAATATGTTCAAGCCAACAACCCTTGAAGATGCAATTTCCTTGGCTCATGACACTGAAGACAAGATTCGCGGAAGAGACAAGCGTCCACAATAATTTCAAGCCAATGGTAATTATGGTTCCAATAAATTCAATTCAAATTTTAGAAGATTCAATCAAAGTCGTTTTCTTCCATCTTTATTCCATAAGTCTTGGACACGACCACCTGCTTTGCCATCAAATACCAATCCAAACCCTAAGCCATCCTCACAGCCAAATCCCAACATTCCTAAACTTCCTGCCATTACCAACAATGTATCTAAAGCCAAACCTATAGTTTGTTACAAATGCCATCAACGTGGACATTTAGCAGCCAATTGCCAAACCAAAAAGCCACCTGTCCATATCAATTATCTTGGAGCAATGGAAGAAGAAGAACGTGAGGAAATGCCTGACTTTACAGAAGATGATGACGACATTGGTACTACTTCGGATACTTTGCCAGGTATGCCAACTCCACATTCTTTGTTGACAATGAAATTTTTTGTGCATGGTAAAGAAAAGATTATTTTGCATGATGATGGTAGCACACATGATTTTATTTCTGCAAAGTTAGTGAAAGAATTGAATTTACAAACTGTTTCTACACATTATTGCATTAAAGCAGCATTCCTAATCACATTGCATGGTATGCATGCTTCTAATAATTTTCCACTGCTTACTCATACTCAAGCTAAATGTGCATTACGTAAAAGTAGCAAATCTTATTTAATATGGGTAAATAAACTTCAAGCTAAAGAAAAACACATGCATCCTAGGCATAAATAATTTCTTGCTCAATTTCAAGATTGTTTTGCTGATGATTTACCACCTGGACTACCACCGTCACGTCCTGAAGATCACAGAATAGATTTAATTCCTGGTACACAACCACCATGTAAAGTACCATATAGGCATAACCAAATTGAACAAAAAGAAATTCAAAATCAAATAGAAGAATTGCTAAACAGAGGATTAATTAAACCTAGTAGTTCTCCATTTGGTGCACCTGTTTTATTAGTAAAGAAAAAGAATAATACTTATCGCATATACATTGATTATCGTGCCCTAAATAAAATTAATGTTAAGAATAGATATCCAATTCCTAGGGTAGATGATCTTATGGATAAACTACAAGGTTCTACCATATTCAGTAAGATAGATCTTAAATCTGGTTATCATCAAGTGAGATTGGATACATCTGATATATTCAAAACTACATTTAGAACACAATTTGAACACTATGAATTTCTAGTGATGCCTTTCGGTCTAACTAATGCACCAGCTACATTTAGTCGAATGATGAATTGCATATTTCTGAAATATCAGCATTGTGTTATAGTATTCTTTGATGATATATTAGTATTCAGTAAAAATGAGAATGAGCATTATGAACATTTGTCTTTAGTTTTCAAGTTGTTAAAAGATAATCAATTGTATGCTAATCCAGAAAAGAGTGAATTCTTTCAAACAGAAATTGAATATCTAGGACACATTGTTTCATCAGAAGGTATTAAGGTTGACCCTAAAAAGATAGAAGCAATTTTAAATTGGCCCATACCCAAAAATGTGCATGAGTTACGTTCTTTTCTAGGTCTTGCTAGTTTTTACAGAAAGTTTATGCGAAATTTTTCATTACTTGCCTTGCCTTTGACTGAACTTTTAAAGAAGGGTATTGTTTATAACCGGTCTAACAATCAATAAAAATCTTTTGATTTATTGAAACATGCATTAATCCATGCTCCTGTATTACAATTACCTAATTTCTATAGACCATTCTTTTTAGTAGTTACTAATGCTAGTGGATCTGGAATAGGAGCTGTCCTTATGCAAGATAATCATCCCATAGCCTATTTTAGCTGTAAACTGAAACCATCCGAACTTAAATATTCTACATATGATAAAGAATTGCTAGTTGTAGTATAAGCTTTACGTCAATGGAAACATTATTTAATGGGTTCTGAATTTATGATTAAAACTAACTAACAAAGTATTAGACATCTACTTAGTCAACCCCAAATATCTGACCGACATATTAAATGGGCAGCTTTCATTCAAAGTTTTCATCCCCTTATACAATATCAACCATGAAAAGAGAATGTTGTAGCCGACACTTTAAGTAGAAGACCGACAATTCATAATATTTCTGTCATATCATTTGATTCCCTTATCCCTATGAAAGATACTTATCATCAGGATATTACTTTTCATACTGATTGGAATAAATTAGTTGCAAATAATTGGATTCCTATTGATTCACTATCTTACAATAATGGATTCATGTTTCATGAAAAGAGATTATGTGTTACACTTCCATTTAGATCATTTGTTTTGAATGAGATTCATTGTCCTCCATATCAAGGTCATAGAGGTATTATATCTACTTTGCGTACATTGACTGAAGATTTTTATTGGCCACATATGGACGCTGATGTATCTAACTTTGTATCTGAATGTTTAGTTTGTCAACGAGTTAAAAGACACCATGGTAGCAGTATGGTTTACTGATGCCATTATCTATTCCATCACGACCATGGGAACATATTTCAATGGACTTTATTACTGGTTTACCTAACACTAAAGCTAACCATGATATGATTTGGATTGTTGTAGACAGGTTTAGCAAACAAGCATATTTCATTCCATGCAAGAAAACTCTAACTACATCTCAAGCTGCTTAATTATTTTTGAAAACTGTGTTTACTAATCATGGTTTACCAAAAGTTACTATTTATGATCGTGATTCTAGATTCTGTAATAATTTTTGGATTACTTTGTTTGCTAACTTAGGAACAAAGATTGATTTTTCATTTGCATTTCATCCTGAAACTAATGGTCAAACAGAAGCTACTAACAATACTATTTTAGATCTTTTACGTGCTTACACTATTTTAAAACCACACACATGGGATACACATCTACATTTACTTCAGTTTACATATAATAATACACCACATACACCTACAAAGAAAGTACCATTTGAAGTTATTTATGGATATAGATTGTCTACACCTGTTGCATCATTATCAAACAAAATTCAGACTGCTGATGATATTGCTAACATGCATGCCACTATTTTTGATGAAGTTAAAGATATGATTGCCAAAGCCCAGCAATCATATACAAAGCAAGCAAATAAGAAAAGACAAGCCATGAATTTCAAAGTTGATGATTATGTTTGGTTACGCATAGAAAAACGTAGATTACAAAGTGTAGATAAACACCCAGTTGTGAAATTAGCACCTAGATTCTATGGACCATTCAAGATCATACACAAAATCAATGACAATGCATTTAAACTAGAACTACCACCACATTGGAAAATTCACAACACCTTTCATATTAGTTTATTACGACCCTTTAGAGGCCAATTACCTGTACACCCTGTCTATGAAAACCCACCTTTGCTAGATGAAGAGACTGAAATCCTTGAGCCTAAAGCTATTATAGATACTGACTTTATGACCACTAGAACTGGTCGTAGATATTCTAGATATTTGTTCAAGTTTAAAACCATCCTGTTGAAGAGGCCCAATGGATACACGCTAGAGACTTAAATGCTTTCCCCACTCTGTTAGCTCCACATTGAGCTAATAGCAATTGAGGACAATTGCTATCCCACCCCGGGGGTATGATGCCAGGAGGCACGGTGGATTCCGTGCCACGGTGGATTCCCTGAGGTTTTACGGTGGATTCCGTAAACTTTTATTACCGGGGCTCATACACAAAGTGGATTCTTTGTGCGAGAAGTCGATGGGGACGCCTATCCTTTTCGGGTATTTTGTTAATTTTATGTGTACATGGGTGATTCCATAGCGGGTGATTCCGCAAAATACATATTTAATTAATAAACGTTTATGAGTTTAGAGTGCGCACTTGTGATAAATTAAGGTTAGGATTGATTTCTAACCAATTTATTTATTTATGTAGCTGAAGACTGCTAGGTATTCACTTTTGTCGGTTTAATTGTATTATTTTACTAACGATTGTGAATGCTTCAGTTGATGTGTAGAGATAGCAGCGGTGGCAGTGGAAAGCATTAGAGGATAGCGTGTATTCAAATTTATCGTTAATATTTTGATGGGCACATACCTTAGGCATGGCGCCTATATTTTGTTGCGCCTATTTATCAAGGCATTTGATATTTAATTATTATTTTTGTATGCGCATGGGCGCACAATTTAGATATTTGTATTTGGACATTGTATTTGGGTACGCCTAACTTCTTGGGCGCCCATTAGCTTTATTTCTATTTGGCACAAAAGCAAACTCAAAAGCTAAAGCATGCTATTTTGTAATGTGGGCTATTATTTGAGCTTGAAGATGATTAATATAAAAAATACATGCTTTGTGGAGCGCTCACACAAGGCATGGGGGGAGATTGCACCCAATTGGTCTCTTGCTCATGTCATGCAAGCTTTCTACATTGATTTGTGTGCAAAAAGTAGAGTTCTTTTGTTCTTGGGGACCTTCTGACGCTCACTACGCGCGCTTACGGCATCCGATCTGTGCACTAACAATACTAGCTCTTTCACATGTAACTATGGATGCAATATGTGGGTTGGTACCAAACATCTATTAGATTCATACTACATGGGCCTTCATTAGGTTTTCTTTCCAATTGTTACCTACCAGATTCATGTTGTCGTTGTTCCTGCTGTAATCTGACATCTTGCCTAGCATTCCATTGAGGTATTGGATACATCTCCCCTCATGTTCTTCTTGGATAGGGACAATTAAGGGCAATATGTCATCTTTCCCTACTATTGAAATATTCAATGTTCTCGCACCTATTCCTTGGAGGTCCTCTAAACCCCAATTGCAACGGAGGTTGACTTGCTTACAACATATTCATGTTTAAATTCAATTTTCCAACTACTCTTGCAATTTTCGAATTACATCATCATCAGGTTTCCTATAAGCTTACTACATATCATTTTTAGGTCTTTCAATTCTCCTAGGAAGATTTACAGCTTGTTATTCTACATTTCAAATACCCTGGGAAGATTTATAGTAGCATCAATGATGTTGGACATTTGAATTGCAGTTATAGCGATACTTCTTAATTGTTTCAACCTTATTTACAACTTCCTCTGCTCTTCCTTAGCTATTTTAATTGCATCCTAAAATGAATCAAAATCTTTTATCACGATTTTTTCCATTGTTTTAGGTTTGAGCAAAGAGACAAATTTATCATTTTTCAAAAATATGGTTAGAGTGTGCTCCATACCCCATGTAATCTCTATCCATCTCTCTTCAAATCTAGTAGCAAATTTAGATCCTTTCTCATTCTCTTTCCTGAAACATCCTTTCCAAATATTTCCATAGACTCTCACGAGTTTGCTTCACTGCAACTTAGTAACTTGATTCCAGTTTGCCTTTGTCTCCTCATTCAACAAATCCCACCATAGTCTTTCAAAACCTTCAAGCAACATGTCAATCATTCGAAGCTTAGCAACATCAATGTCTCTAACATTCTTGTAGGTCATACATTCCAATTTCTTGGTAAACTTATTTGCATCCTTATCTTCAATATTAGGAAAATGTTCATACCCAATCCAGCCATGCATGATTTGTGTACAATTTGGTTTCCAAACCTTACACTTCCCAAACTGATATGATCAGCAAAAGACATCCTCAGTGGGGGCACCAATCTATGGTAGGCAGATTGGGTAATCAGTCTCTATCGACTCCCAAGACAACACCATAGGACAAAAACCAAGAATCTCTCTTGGAAAAAGTTTTTGGATCGACACCACCGAAGGCAAAACAAGGTTCCCTACATCACTTTCTTTTTATCAAGAGCTTAATACATACTTATAAAAACTCAAATATTCAAATTTACTAGTTTCCTTATTTTTAGGAGCCAGCCAACTATAGGCATTGTCGCTATAGGTAGTGTAGACTACTATGGTGACTATAGAGCTACATGAAACAAATGGACTCTTTTAGTTCTCTATATGTATTTTAGCATGAAAAAAATATATTTCAATATATTTTCCCCAGATACAATTCCACAAAGCTTCAAGATTCGTTGTAGGTATTGCCACTATAGGGACTGTGAGATTGCGAGTAATTGTAACTGCCACTTTATTCCAAATCTGCAATGTTATTACTTCTACTACTATAAATCCTTTGAACTTTCCACTCATCCAAGTCGTACATTCATCCTTCGACAATAAATAATCTTTGCATCATACCAATCTTTCAATCACCAGATTTGATGACTCTCTCTCTCTCTCTCTCCTCTCTCTCTCTCTCTCTCTCTCTCTCTCTCTCTCTCTCTCTCTCTCTCTCTCTCTCTCTCTCTCTCTCTCTCTCTCTCTCTCTGTGCACATACACGCATATGCGTGTGTGCATGTACGTTGTCAAAGGGGTTTTAGTCGAAAGGACGTATCCATTGGGGATCAAAGAGAGAATGAAGTAGAGAATAGGAGATAGATGAAAGGTGAGAAGGATCGAAGCTTGCTTGGAAGAGCTATGGCGGGAGAGCAAGAGCAAGAAAGAGAGAGAGACCAAACAGTCACAATGTGTGACCAGGCCTTCCTTTATTCAAACTGTCACTAAAATAATAAAGAATAAAGTGATGGTGACGGGCACCCACCACCTGCAGTATGCAATGGCGAGTACTATCAGTGTAATAATACACGGGCAGCTACATCCATCTGATACATGTCCAAGTCAAGCTGCGTGACTAAGGCCAAAACCAAGCGTAGGGTGGTCATCTTGACCACATGAGAAAAGACTTCATCAAAGTCAACTCCATGCTCATGTTTAAAACCCTTAGCAAAAATTCTTGCCTTATAAGCCGGCTTGGGGTGCCCAAGGGTACTTTTCAGCTTGTACACCCATTTACATGGCAAAGTCTTCTTGCCAACAGGCAAGGAAACCAAATCCCAAGTCATATTCTTATGCAAGGAGTTTATCTCAGACTGCATAGCCCTCTCCCAGGAGTGACTGTCATCCCTGCGCATAGCCTCATCATAGGTGAGATGCTCTCCTGCATCTGTAACCAATACATAATGCATCGAGGGCTCAAATCGATCAAGAGGACATCTAGCTCTAGTAGACCATCTCACTGCAGGCTTTGCTGCATGTCTAGCATCCTATCCAACACCCTGGCCATATGTACCAACTGTCAAGAATCGCGTGGTGGGGAGACTTGCTCAAGATGCTGCGCCGAACACACACAGAATGCACAAGGAGAAGCTCACTCAAGAGACAAGAAGAGAGATGGAGGCCAAAACGTTTTCTTGATGGTTTCTTTTTCTTCTTCCATACACTTTACAATGTACACAAAGTATAGATAAGATACAACATAAAGGAAAGTGGCCTACTAAGTCAAACAATGCATAACTGACTACACTAGTCGACTGGCACTATAACTATGCCAGCTGTAAATAGGTGTAACAACCTGAATATAATAAGTAATGAGTCAATGGCCATGTGAGAGTCATAATGACCACCGACGTGCTAAGTGTAGACGTGTGGACCCATCTAACCAGGCGGTCCATCATTAATGTCCGCATGTGTTGAGCTTGTCATCTCAACACCAATTGCTATTGCAAGTTGTCCAACTGGCTGTGCACGAGCACATGGCTCCTCCTGGAATATAACCTTGCGTATCTCTACCACCTTCTCAGGCTACCTATGCATCTTGTCTTCATGGAAGACTACATCATGGTTGCGGATGACTTTCCACGCCTGCGGATTCCAGAGGCGGTAACCCATTTCACTTGCATCTCCATAGCCAAGGAAAATGCATTTGACACTCTTAGGATCCATCTTACTATGCTTGTCCTTGGGCACATGGCAGAATGCCTCACATCCAAAGACACATAGATGCACATAAGACGGAGGTTTCCCAATCCATACCTCCTCTACAACCTAGAAATCCAAACCACTGGAAGGTGATCTATTGATGGCATATACAGCTATATTGACTGCCTCAGCCCAAAAGCTCTGTGGTAGGCTTGCATGGCTAAGAATACTATGTACACGCTCTTGGATGGTTCTATTCATTTGCTCAACCAAACCATTCTAGGGTGGGGTATAGGGGACGGTCAACTGATGCTTAATATCCCTCTCGTCACATAGCTGCTTGAAGGCACGTGACACATATTCTCCCCCATTGTCAGTCCTAAGGCATTTCAACGTATGCCTAGTCTGGTTCTCAACCAATGCAAGCCAGCTCTGAAACACAGCCAAGATATCTGACTTAAGCTTAATGGGGTAAGCCCAGACTTTACACAAAAAATCTTTAATGAACATCACAAAATACTTTGCACCACCCATAGATTGATAGGGCATAGGCCCACAGACATCCGAATATACCAATGCCAGGGGATCACTCATGCGTGTCCTACCAAACTTCTTATGTGTATTCCTAGTCTGTCGGTCATAAAGACAATGCTCACATGAATCAAAACATGCATAGTCAAGGGGCGGTAAGTACTGCAAAAACCAAAAAGCATTTTCATTCCCTTCAAGGACATATGGCCCAAATGGGCATGCCAAAGAGATACATATGGGATGGAACCCACTAACAAAACATGGTCAACAAAGGATCCATCAACTACAAGAGAATAGAGGATGTCAGCCTTCGCACCTCTAGCAAGCACAAGTCTGCCACGTGTAATCTTCCAAGGAGAATCCCCAAATGAAACATGAAACCTAGCATCATCAAGCTGCCCTCTGCAGACATAAGACTGCGTGTAAATGCAGATACATGACGTACATCCTATAACAAAAAAGTACTGCTAGTAGACAATTGTAGCCGATAGCAAGTAACATGTCATCACCCAAGTGAACTGAACCATGTTAAAATATTAAGAATGCATGCTATGGAGGATCACTGATGAGAAAATAGACAATCATAATGAGGCAAAAGCATTGACAAAGAAGAACAACTAATATTATCCAAGCATACTGCGAATACAACTGGATGATAATGACTAATGGAATGAGTGTGGGATGAGTGCTTTTTATAGGCTTACATTAGGTGGTATTGGTGGGTGGAAAAAAGTGTAAATGGACCATGGTAATCACCAACCATGGTTTTAATAAACCATGCATACATGACCTAGTCTAAGGCTTTATTTGCAGTCTGTTTCTTTGCCTTGTTTGTTCCAAACAAAGAGGCTATGTTGAGAAATTTGATTGCACATTTCTCAACACCCCTCCTCAATCACAACCAGAAAAGACACTGAGTATACAGAGGCTTTCATGAGTAGAGCCTTGCTAAGTGTAGACATGGAAAAACAAACCATACAAAGCTAGAGGCTATTGCAAGGCCTCACTAAGTGTGCAGAGGTTGTAGTGTATAAAGGTTACATGAGGAGTATACAAGCTTATGGTGGGAACATTAGGCAAGTCCACATTTTAAACTTAAAAATTTCTATCAGAAAATGAGCTACAAAAGAGGGACTGGTGAGTCCTATCCTTTTTTTCTTGGGGTTCTTCTTCTCCTTCTTCAATGTTGTTCTCATCTTCTTTGACTATAGCAAGATATGCTCTTTGAGACCTTTTCTTAGCATAGCAAAATTTCTCAATATGCCCAGTTTTCTTACAAAAATCACAAACTACACTCTTCTTCCCTTTCACATAGAGGAGTTGTTGGTCTCCTCTTGGGATGCTTGTTTCTCCCTTATTCTTGATCTTCTTTTCCTCTTCGAGGAGAGAGGATTTGATGTCCACAAGTTTCGGCTTTGGCATGTTGATTAATGTGGTAGACACATTATCAAACTCATGTGGAAGACTCTTGAGAAGCACTCCAATGCAAATGTCTTCATCCATCTTCAAGTTGATTCCTGCAAGTTGTGTCAACAAGCTTTCCATATAATTCAAATGAGTTGTAAGTGAGGTAGTACTTTGCATATCAAGCCTAAAAAATTCAATCAGTAAACCATATTTTGAGGATTTTGAATGAGCTCCAAATAGGGTTTCCAATCGATCCCATGTCGCGTAAGAGGTTTCACAATCATCAACATGATGAATGTAGCTGTCATCAAGTTTGAGCTTGATAATAGCTTGAGCCTTATCATCATTTTTATCCCATACGACTGAAAGTGCAACTTCCCTTGGTTTCCTCTCTTGACCACTTGTGATTGACCACAAGTCTTTCTTCATTAGGATCAATTTGATCCTAGTTTGCCATGTATGGAATCCAACACCATTGAATAGGGATGTCGGCGAGTCCTTTTCCATTTTGAGATTGCAAAATTAGTAGCAAGTCAGCTCTAAAAAATTCAAATTTCAGTTGAGCACAAGTTCCCAAGGTGATTAGTATCAAGAGATACTAGGTGATTTGGTGACTATTATGCCCTTGAACTTGGAATCTTCAAGATCTTGCAAGTCCAAGTTTTCCCCTCCTTGATTTAATGCTGGACTTGCAAAAAAAACTAAGAGTAGTCCAATAGAAGTGTTGAATTTGAGTGTGTCAAAGGACACAAGAGGATTAGTGTTAATCAACACTAGTATTAAGAGATACAATGTAGTTGGCACTAGATGTTGAATCTTCTTCTTGCTGATTCAAAGTGGTAACTTAGCTGGGAAATTGGTGTTGTAGTAGATCAAAGAGTCAGTGACATTACTGAGCCAAAGGAAGTTGGAAAATGAAGAAAAAATTGAGCTTTGAGATTAATGTCTATGGAGTCTTCATTAGGGTTTCCGGGGACAGCCTGGTTTTTCAGCTCCTATGAACTGAATAGTTGATCATTTTCAAAACTTTCTTTATAGAAATGAAGCTTAAGAGAAATAGGCTATTAAAGCCCTATGATGCTCGTCACAACATCGCAGTGTATGCAAACGGATTGAGCAGTACGAATGACAGAGGTGCAAATTTGACCAGCGCGACTGAGTAAAGGCGCAATGTTGGACAATAGAACCACCAATGTTAGGTTTTGAAGTGATGGTGGGCAGGAGTGCCCTAAGTCAGGGAAGAGTTCTTCAAGAGAGTGAAAGAGCTGATAATGCCAAGAAAGAGAGAATCAAGTCCTCCAATGAAAGTGGCTGGCTATGGAGGTAGGTGAGAGATTCATGGAAAAGTGGAGGGAGCCAGAAATTCAAACTGGAATGACCCAATCAGTGGCCTAATGGCTCATTAACTTGAAACCTGCTCTGATACCATGTTAAAATATTGAGAATGCATGCTATGGAAGATCACTGATGAGCAAATAGACAATCATAATGAGGTAGAAGCATTGACAAAGAAGAACAACTAATATTATCCAAGCATAGTCCAAGTAGAACTGAATGATAATGACTGATGGAATGAGTGTGGGATGAGTGCCTTTTATAGGCTTACAGTAGGTGGTATTGGTAGGTGGAAAAAAGAGTAAAGGGACCATGGTAATCACCAATCATGGTTTTAATAAATCATGCATATATGACCTAGTCTAAGGCTTTATTTGTAGTCTATTTCTTTGCCTTGTTTGTTCCAAACAAAGAGGCTATAGTGGATGTGAGTGCACATTTCTCAACAAACTAGAGACAATGCGGTAGGAGTGAAACCATTCACGGCTTGGTGTAACATGAAATCAAGCACCAGAATCCAAAAGCTAGCACTGTGTATACCTAGAGTGAACCTCGGTCAATGGTGTAGCATCACAAGAACTAGCTGCAAGTACCCCATCGAAGTCATCAGTCTCTGCATGACATTGATTTCCTCTATTTTCACACTGGATTTCGCAGGTACTATGTTGCGATCAAATGACTTTTCTTGTACTTCGTCTTTCCCCTTCTCTTTATGCTTCTCATTGCACAACTCATGACACTATGGGCGTATATGACCCTTCTTGCCGCAATGATGACATGTCACATTAGCATTTCTCCCATGAGACTTATTGCGTGACTTACCACGCAACTTAGACCTAGACTTATGTGAGTCTCTGCCACGTCCATACCCATGATCATTCTTTCCATTACCATCTTTACCTCTAGCAGTCAAAGCATGTGACACACGAGAGGCATCCAAGTTCTTACAGTTGATCTCTTCCTGCAGAAGA
Source organism: Lygodium microphyllum (assembly GCF_053477565.2). Taxonomy (NCBI): domain Eukaryota; kingdom Viridiplantae; phylum Streptophyta; class Polypodiopsida; order Schizaeales; family Lygodiaceae; genus Lygodium; species Lygodium microphyllum. The sequence goes on from NC_141162.1 coordinate 13,636,301, forward strand.
GCACTCTCTACATTAGGCAAGTTCAAAATAGTAGCAGGAGCACATAAGGTAGTGCAGAGAATACATCCCATGACTCACTCAGAGTCCCAAGCAAAAACAATGGAGTAACCTCATCATTGAAGGTAATACCCTGTGAAGTCAAGTTCTTGAGAATAGCATGGAACTGGCTCAAATGAGCATACATCGTCATATTCTCCTTCATGCACAAGTCCATAAGTTGCTTCAGTCAATACATATGACTTGCTAGACTTTTCTTCTCATAGAGGTTCTTAATTTTATCCCAAAGCTGCCAAGTACTCTGTGCTTCTTCAACCACATTGTAATGCACCTGTTCAGTGAGAGACAAGATGAGGGTGGACTTGCATAACTCATCAAGCTCATCCCATTCGTCATCAGTCATAGTTTCAAGCTGCTCGCCATGCATCCTTAGTGGCTTGATATGAGATTTCTACACCAATGCCTACCAAACTTGGATCTTCCAATAGGCATAATTCATACCATCAAGCTTAGTGATGTTGAAGATAGCACGGTCAGTGGAAGAATATGCTATACTGTAGTCCAAAACAGTGCAGACAGTTCAAAAACTTCTTGTTGTTTTTTGTTGTAAACAGCCAAAATACCACCAAAACAAAGGTAAAATGACCACGAACTGATAGCTAATGATGTTGCCCACCAAGTACCATCAAAAGTACATAAAATCAAGATGATTCAACATGAAAATTCCACATCAGTCCATGCTCCATGCATAATTGCTTACTGTAATAAATTACATCCATGTACAATGAAAGAAAACTGTAGGCAAAATGAATGCACCAAGTCAACCCGCTGACTGTCAAAGCATAACCAGCATCAAGTGGGCATAAATCAACATGTGACAATCATACAGACATCGAGCAAACACCCCCAAGCATGTCAAATGAATCCATCAGTAAGCCGGCACACCCCCTATATAATAGGGCAAAGTGTACACAACACTAACAAGACCTGACACAAAGAGGTGTATGCTCAGGGAGTGCAATGCCCAAATCAGCCCAAGTACATCTGTGAGGATCACGACATATCAAGCATGCAACATCCAAGTGAAGATCTCAATCTCAAGTATCTGAATGCTCAAGTAGCATAAACCACCTGCTCAATGTCTGTCAAGCATATCAAGATTCTCCCATTGGCACAAAGCCATAAATATCAAGCAAAGAAGCTCAACAAGGGCATATGATAGCACCAGTGCCAGAAGATCCAAGATCAAGCATCAATAAGACCTCATGAGCATATAGACTGTGTAGCATCGGTACATAACATCCATAGACATCAAGTACATCCAAACTGTAACTC
>NC_141162.1:20122632-20182632 GCF_053477565.2 Lygodium microphyllum
TAAAATGACATACAAACCAGCTTCAAGTTTATCGAGAATGTACACATATCTTGGTACTAAATAAAACCAATTGAGCTTCTCAGTTGTATCAATGCATGCTTACAAACATAAATCTGATTTCTTGAATCTGCACGTCACATAATGGGCCTTGGATTTCTAAGGAAAACCCGACAGTTATACATGCTAAGGATTCTTCAGTTCTCTCAGGCAGAGGATGCAGTATCTTTTCTCAATCTGACATGTTGAATAGTGATGCACCTAGTCACGCAGGGAATGACACTGTTGAATCTGTGTTATAAACTGGAATTCATATCTGTATTTTCAAGCTAGGAGATGGAATGCCGTCTGGGTCTGCGAGAACGAACATCGGGAGTGCGGGGAGTCTTGAGGGCATTGTCATTGGAGCTGTTGCGCTGGAAGGGATTGAGCTTACCTAGCTTTTTTGAAAATGACTGGAAAAATCGGCTCTTTGGCTTCTCTCCATCCTGCTTGATATATCCTTGCACCACTGCCTCAGGCTTACTGGCAAGGGGTGGTAGCTGTTGCTCTTGATCCTTCTCACCCACGAGCTTCGTCTTCATCCTTTCCATCTGCAATTTTAATTCCCTGTTCTCCCTCTGGATGATTGCATATTCATCTCTTGGAGAAAGAGGCAGCCCTCTTTGCGAGAATTTCTCATCACTGTCAGCATTATTAGGTCCTGACATAGCATTCCTCAATCTAATTTGCTCGAAGTAGAGGACCTGAACCACAACTTGTACGGGTAATCTTTCATTTTGAGCAGCATGGGCACATGCCTCTTGTGAGAGCTTCTGGCAGTCCATCAAACTGCAAACCTTCTTTCTGTCTTGATCATTCAGCCCTGGGTGTGCCTGTACAAGACATTAGCAGGCCATTACGATATATGCGAAACTACGCGTACCAGTGTGCATGTGTATATCTGTTTCTTTTTCGTTTTTTGGCAGGGTGTAGAGGGAGGTGAGTGAAACGGCAAGGTAGTTTCTCCATGCTGTCCAGGGAGCCCAGTAATTTTTAACAGTCTGAGACCTTAGAGAAGTGGCTTAGGATTTCCACCAACTATTAGTGTAGAATCAATTCTACAAGGACTGGGATGTGAAAATGTTGGGTTGGAAAATGCAACTTCCATATCCACTGCATCTTAAATGCCATAATGATTCACCATACTGATAAGGCAAATCTCCAAGCATACTAGCATCCATGTTTTCTTTGAGAAACTAATAGAAACAAACAACCCCACACACACACAAACAATCTCAAGGCAGCACACTAACTTAATATCTGCATGCAGAGTGCTGGAGAACACATTACAATGATTTAGAAGTAAGACCTTAACTGCAGATACTAGAGTGCTTCATGTTTAAGGACAAGAACTATGCTAAACATAAATTACCTTTAGGTATATGTCAATTGCCCGATACAGCCCATCATCAACTACGCGAGCATATTCTGGCATCATCTCTGCAAAGCCAACAAACTTTGAAACGCTCAGGTTTGCATCTGGTGCTACTTCTGCAAGGTAGCAATCTAGCAGACGAGCTGCCTTCATCATAGAACTCTGGCCAGGTGACCCTGAGCTTTCATAGTCGTAAAGAGCAAGGACATCTTGATCTTCCTCCCTCCCTTCTTGCTGCAAGAAGTTGGAGACAATGCGGGTGATGGTATCCAAGTCGAAAAAAGTATCACCGCTGTATGAATACGAAGGGATGAGAAGGTCATCAACAGTTGCTTGTTCCAACTGCCATCCAATTCTTCTCTCCAGGTCAAGCCGGCATGCGACTGTTGTGTCAAGATATATAGCTATTCTCAACAAGGCAGAAAGGAAACTCACAGGGGTAACATTTTTCTCCGCAGGTAAAAGACTGACCAGAGTTTCTATCAGGATTCGTTGTTCGTGCTCAACTGATGTTGTAGACTCATGCACTTTGGGCTTGCTCCTGTTTCGTACATCAAGGGCATGCTTTCTCATGAGGCCTCTGAGCCATCTCTGTGCGTAATGTGCAATGGCAGCTCCAAGACTGTCATTGCGAATGCCCCGAGCTTTCATAGCAGATATGACTCTCTGATAACTATCTATTCGCAGAACTGACAACTCTTCAGCCCACCATTCAACAGACTTTCTCCTAGGGGTACTTTGTGTGAGCCCCCCTGGACTCCCTACTGCACCATTCATGTCTATTCTTCCGGAACTGCCTAGATCAGATCGAGAGATGCTAGGGGTCAATTGGTCCCAGCATGCTTTTGCAGCTGCAGCTTCCGCACATTTCCCAAGTATACCTGTCTCTTCTGCAACAGGCAGTAGACTTTCACATGCCTGCAGCACTGTGACACAATTCTGCAAGCTGCTCAAAGCCACTTCAGTTATGAATGTCTCTGTTCGTGAGCAAAGGTTCTCTTCTGCATACTCCTCCGACATATCCAGATACTCTGCTGCACATCGGAGAGCTGCCACATTCTTGGTGTCGATCTCAAAATTAATGCCATAGCAGAACTTCGCTGCAAGCTCAAAGGCTTCAGCACCACCAGGAAAATCTGGCAATTCGATCTTGGACAATTCAGGATCTCTTGCTTCAGCAACGAGTCGGCGAATCCAGCCACACCGTGACACGAGAGGGAACTTTGTCCCCAAAGCATGAAGACACATCCATCAGTACCCAGCTTCATGGGATTACAATCTCTTGAATCAGAAAATGAGAGATCAGACTAGTGGTGCAATCAAATGTGAAGTACGTGCAAGGAGAGCGCCTAAAGGCAGCCCCAACAGTATCTAAATGATGTGGTAGCCAGAAGAAAACGCTATGATCAACTGGACAAATGAATGTATGATTGCAGTAAGATACAAGGATTCTTTGATTGAACTGCATCGGTCTGCAAAAAGACGGCCTTGCAGTTGGGTTGCAGTGTGTACCTTATGAAGGGAATAGGCGATGTCTCCAACGATCACTGTGACATCGCTAGGAATATCTTGGGAGAAAGCCCTGTGGAAAGTGGGCAAGACGTATAAGATAATGACAAGTTCTTAGATGCATGTCTGAGATCATATCGTCACTGTATCTATGCATCATAAAGTTTAGCTCATTTTCCATTATGGGGAACTCTCATAGATGTTGATCCCAAGTAGTAGAGTCAACATGGTTTCAAGAACAGGTGGTAGAGTATCAACATCATGAGCTGTTGCACGTGATCAGATATAATACTGTGGCAATGGTGAATCAGTTTTGATAGTGCGATTGTAAACAAAGAAGTCTGGTCAGATATAGTGAATCAGCCAATGATGATAACAAGAAGTTTTAGACAGTTTCCTGCCATAATTCACACATTGTGAATTATGCCAACATCATGAACTTCTGCAGGCGATGGCCTGCAACCTAGCTAGGTACAGTTGGGGGCAGGGCAGCCGGCTGAAACCCCAACACAGCTAGCTAGGGATGCCGTGCCTCTTGAGCAGCAGCTCATGATGTTGAGCTCTATATTTATAAATAGTGGATCAGCTGTTATTGTTGATGCAAGGGTGCTGTGCCCGGGCAGTCCACTGCCACCGACCATGCCTAGCCAGGGATGCGGTGCCTCTTGAGCGGAAGCTCGTGATGTTGAGCACAATATTAATAAATAGTGAATGGGTAGTTGTTGTTGTTGATGCAAGAGTGAACAGTGGTATAACATGCACCAAATGGTGAATCAGTTATCGTTGATGCAAGGGTGGACAGTGATATAGTAATTAATATACACCGAATAATGAATCAGTTATAGTTGATGCAAGGGTGAACAGGCGTATAGTAATGATATGCACCAGTCTCCTGTCCGGCGATGGGTTGCAGCGGAACTATTATACTTCATAGCAGTGGAGGAGGTCATGTCTTGCTTGGTCATGACGCCCATAATGACGGAGAGAGAGGCAATGCTGCTGCAGCTGGGAGAGAGGAGGGTTGTGGGCCGCAGGATGGCGGGGGGATCAAAGGCGGGGGGAGAAGGGAGGAGTGAACATGCGATCCGAGGTCATGGGGCATGGTCAGTCAGGAGGAGGACGGAAGCTGTCGGAGAAAAGCGCCGTTCGGCAGGGGAGATGACGGAAGGAGATATGAGTACGAGACGGAATGAAAACGAGTACAATCTACAGAGAGGCACAGAGAGACTCGCGAGACCGGGGGGGGGGGGGGGGGGGGTCGATGTGCGAGTTGCCTTTGCATCTGTCCCGTCCACATATTTTCCTTAATTTTCCACGTACGCTTTTTGGGTTTTGTTTTTTTCTTTATTTTCTGTTTTCTAGGACTCTTGCGTGGGCGGGCCCCGCTACCTCCGGCGGAGATGTGGCTCGCATTGGCGGATTAGATCCACGGATGAGATGGGGGCGGGCCCTCACATAATCCGGCCAACCTACCACCATCTCCCAAGTCTGTTCGCACCAAAAAAGAACCCTCTCCCTCGGGCCTCTCTGTCTGTCTGTCTCTCTCTCTCTCTCTCGCGTCAACTCCATCTGCATGCGCCCGACACATATGCCCCTCCTCCTCTGCCCATTTCTTTCTTTTCGCACCCCAGGCCCCAAACTATAGTCCTCTAGAACAAGCATCCCACCTAATCATTCTGCCTTTCATTAGAGGAGCCCTCGCACATGAGGTATGCGGGACCCTTCTCACAAAAAGCCTAAAGGTCGTTAAGCGCTCGGGCATGCGCATGTACACTACTTTGTGAAGTTGATGCCTTGGAGCCACCTGGAAGTGAAGGTTCCATCACAATGGTCAGTGTGTAAAGGTTTGGTTGGACACTTTTGCCATTGCCCTAGCCATCCGGAGCAATGTGTAACCAACCTAAGTATGCTAATATCCAATGGAGGTACACCACATTCATCAACTCCAACTAGTCGAAGTACCTCGATTTTTGGAGATCCTTCATCCACTCGACACAGCCCTAAGATTTGTGCTAGCAACAATGGGCCTCGCTAGCCCTCAAAGTCCTTAGTGTCATGGACCCGCACAACAAACTAGTGTTGAGTAGACTTAATCAGGTCGACTAACTTGGGCATGGCACGCCCCTAACATTATAGGGTCATACCATGCACAAGTAATGATTAGACTATTCTAAAGTCTTGTAAGTAAAGTAGTCCCCTTTTGTAACAAATACGAGGATAAAGAGAAGGTGCCACTTGCACCTTACTTTACTTGCTATCCTTCCAAAAAGTATAGCAAGTCTACACATGGCATGGCCCTTTGTGATGTGCTGTTGGATTTGTAGCTCAAGGTCCCCCCGATTACCACAAGGAAAACCTATCCCGCTGTGAAACCAACAATATTCACCACATGGAGCTCTTTTGTACAAAAAGGCCATGCCAAAATAGATGTTTCAAGACGGTTAGACTAGCCCTTCATGTGTGTCAATATGGATAGGTAGATTGTAGATTGGTTCAACTAAATTGACTCACAACAGTTCATCGTCTACACAGCCTTTGAGTGATTACCTCTACCTCTACCTCCAATGAGGGTTGCTCAAAGTATCGCACTCGCTATTGTGCCCTTAAATTCACTTGCAAAAGTCACAAACCCACAATATATGTTTTCACTATGGTATTTATCCTACTACATTGTTTTCACTAAAAATTTCAATCTACAACAATCATGCCAACAAAGGTTTAAAAAGCTAAATATGGGCAAAATGGGGAATCAATTCCTCCACGTTTGCAAGAGTAGGGGCCAATAGATCTAAAGGGTCAAAATTTTAGAATGGTTATAAAATTCCATAACTTTGGAGTTGCATGACATGTGAAGGATAAAAAATATAATGCATTGCAAAAATTTTAAAAATTGTTTATTCACTAGCTATGAACACCATGGAATGTTGCTTAGATCATCTCTTCATCCCCTAGCCCCTAGAAGCCCCTTTCCTTCTCTTCCCTCACATAAGAGTTGTGTTGTTTAGATATCTAGAGGCCATTTGTCTAATTTTTTTGGATTCAATTTCAAAACGTCCTCTTCACACACTTAGAGACTTTCTATCCAACTTTTCCAACTCACTTGACATCAAACCTTTGTTTCTAAAAGTAACTTGTATGCAATATTTGTGCCCTTAGTGTTAATGTTGAATTTTTGAAAATTGAAAGAAAATAATTTGATGGGGCTTGTAAAGTTGCTAGTTGAGAATTGTGACCCTACCTAGCTTAGACTAGTATGTTAGTAAAATTTGGGCAATTTAATTTAAACATGGAAATAGGTAGCACATATTTATATAAAAATCCCAATTGTCTAATCTGATCACCTTCAAAAATGAGGGCTAAGAAAGAAGTTTTATTCAAACCATCCTTTTCCTACCATCTAGCGAGAATCGTGAAGTCCATGTCACTCTACACTTTAACTAGTTCACAATTTATCTAGAATCCTAATGTCCTTCTTCACTTTATACTAATCCCTTGATCCTAAAGTGGTGGCTCACTTTACATTGTATCTAATTTACAACCCCCCTAATTATTCTACTTTATCACCCCTTCATCCCTAACCCTTGGAAGTCCCTTTCCTTTATCTCCTTCTCTCATTTATCTTCTAGACTCTATTTCTCTCCTTACTATCATCATCCTTTATTCCTCTTTTAGCTCATTCATCCTCCTTATAGTTCTTGGACCCCACCATTCCTACAATAGCACTTGTCTCAAGCCTTTTCCATCACATGTTGGCCATCCATTCCACATCTTCCTTCCTATCCATATCATTTACTAGGACCTTCCCATCAATCACAACTCCATGCTACAATTCAAAGTACTACATTGTCTAGAAAGATTGGTCACTTTGCTTTTGTAAATCATTCAAACATGGATTTGACAAGACCTATTACATTTCCTAGGCCCAATCTTCTATTGGCATTTGGAGATCTTTCCTCAAAGGCCTACATAGTTCTTGGACAACATATGTGAGCATCAATCATTTTGGTCTTTGCCCCACCTTTCCAAATAAATATGACATTTTGAAGATTGGATTGATAAGGTAAACATAGTTCATTTCTTGCAAAAAGGTTCCTCTACATAAATACACCTAAAACATACATAAATACACATTTTTCATTAGAATGGCATTGTATTTAAAGAGTCCCTTATTATTACCCCTATATTTAGACGACATATATATGTACATATGTATGTATGTATGTATGTATGTATGTATGTATGTATGTATGTATGTATGTATGTATGTGAATGTGTGTGTGTCTACATGTGCATGTGTATGCACGTGCATGAGTATATGTGTATGTAGTGCAATAGTTCCCATATTTTCAAATTTGAGTCCACCCAAGTTCAAGTCTTGGGTTTGTGGGATATGACTTTAGAGCATCTTGGGAGTATTCATACCACATTAAAACCTCTCTCTCTCTCTCTCTCTCTCTCTCTCTCTCTCTCTCTCTCTCTCTCTCTCTCTCTCTCTCTCTCTCTCTCTCTCTCTCTCTCTCTCTCTCTCTCTCTCTCTCTCTCTCTCTCTCTCTCTCTCTCTCTCTCTCTCTCTCTCTCTATGCACGCTTATAAAACTTTATATTTCTAGTGGAAAAACTTAAAGATGTAAAATTGCTAGCAAAAAGGGAATGCAAAAATTCATTACAAAATTCTACAATCTTAAAGAAGTAATTGACTAGTAGAACCAATCCATGTTAAAAAGTTAAAATTGGAGTGATCTTTTTCTTCCCTAATCAATTAGTTGGGAATGTGTGCTATACAATCAACAATCTTATAAAATCAAGTTACTCAAATAAATTATGGATTTTCTCTAGATTTTCCTCAAAAAAAGAAGGGAAACCAAGCTAAGTATATTTTAAAAGAATTCTGAAAGATATGTATTGTGATAGTTAGGTAGAAGAGCAATACAAATAGTTGTTATACAACCATAAGCCATTTGCACATGAGTTTTCCCCCATGAGATGAATGCATCCCCTCTATTCCCTATTACTCCTTGGTTTCTTTTGACAAATGTATACATGAACATGTGATTTACTAGTATCTTGTTCACCTCTTTTAAATGTTTGAGTTGTAGGCAATGACATTCCTAGGTTTGTTGAAGGAGATAGCTCTCCATCAAGAGAAGTTATTGGACACTAATTTGTAAGAGAGATTGCATTTGATCTAGAGAAGTTGTTGGACACTATTCATAGAGTGACTAATTTTGCATTTCTAACAAGCATTAGGAAATTCTCTAAAGCCACACAAAAATGTTAACTTTTCTCAACATTTCATTAGTCAAAATGAGGGTGGGTTGTTCTATATCATAGAAAACACAAATGTTGGGTCTAACTTTAGCACCAATAGGTAAAATTGTGATACCTTCCTAAGAAGTTGAGCAACAAGATGCCATTAATATACCCAGATTCACCATTGGAGGAGGTGACAAAGGTTGGAGGAGGTGACAAAGGCATAACATACTATGAATCATCTATTTTGAGCGTGTATGTGTGTTGATGGTGTTTTTGAAGGCAAAATACTTACCCTTTTATGGCACATGTGATTGTAGCAAGAGTTTAGCTATTGTGATCTATGGTTTATTCTAGCTCATAATTAGAAGTTGGCAGTTTTTGTGGATTGTTTGCAAATAAGGCAAAGAAGAAGAATATGTGCATAACAAGCTTGCTAATGGAACATTTTGGTAGCCCAAATACAATAATGAAACCTTTTTCTTACCATGCCTAATGCAATAAAGATTCAATATATTATGATAGCAATTAGCATTCAACTAAGATGAAATTGTTGGACTTGCACAATTACTTTTTCATCTTGTTATGTTTTTTGTTGAATATAAACATGTTCAACATCTATGAGATAGTTTGGAAATCAATCAAGGTAAAATCACTACAAATGGATGTTTTTCCCCTAAGATAAGACACAACATACACCCAAATGCCCACAAAGAGAGAGAGAGAGAAAGAGAGAGGTTGTCTCCCCTACTAATAGTAATTGAGAGAATGGGAAAAACTTGCATTAGTATTGCCCCTATGCACAAATAGGATAGCCCACAAGCTGATGGACAAGAGTGGGATATGTAGCTTGATAATAATGGGACCCTCCTTCTTAGTGCCCTTACTAAGGAGGAGGACCATACAATTGTTTGAGTGGGCAAAAGTCTTGACTTTTACAAACACACCATGTGTATGCACATGTCCAACAAAATTATGCATCTACTAAGACGTGAATCCACAACCTTCACGAGTATGAACCTAAATTTCAATCACTAAGGCCACCACCTTTAGTGCTTGTTCACAAGTCTTTCTTTATCAACCAATATGTAGACTTTTAGATTATATACACCCCAACATGCTACCCAATGTGTGTGTCTATGCTACTGGTTGCAAACTCGCAAAAGCCCAAGGGCCAAGATGATGTGATTGCTCAATTCATGCTACAGAAACATCAAGTGTATCCCTATTAATTCTATGAAAGCAAAGATCCTCATTAAATAGACATATGACATGGTTTTTCATGGAAATCTCCTTGAAATTTTATTGAAAGTAGGAAAAACTTTCATGATCATGTGGATTTGATTGACATTTAGTTGACACATATTGTACTTTCTTATTGCAAGTTTATAATAGCTTGTATGCACAGAAATACTTATAGGGTTCTCAATTCTCTTTTATAAAGCCTACACAAGTTGTGACTAACAATTTAGGCACTCCATAAATTGTTAAAGCATGTTGATGCAAAGGGAGTGAGCCTAAAGTGAAAGCATAGAGCAAAAGCAAGAGATATTGTGGAAGGAGAGAGAGAGAGAGAGAGATGTGGGAAGTCCAGCCGTCACAATGTGTGACCATCCTTCTCTTTATTTAAATGTCAATCAAAGAATAAAGAACAAAGTGACAGTGATAGTGGGCCCCACCACCTATAGTATTTACGTGTGCAGGTAACTAATACATAGTGTGGGTACTGTTAGTGTAACTAATACATGGGCGGTTAGGAACCGATGCCTTTACCCCCAACAACCTCCCACTCAAAGGTGAATGTGCCCCTAGTGAGAGAAGAGAACAAGAAAAAAGTAATAATGTACAAAATGTACATAAGTATAATAGGATAAGGAAAGATATCATCTCATCCAATGCCCATCAACTTCCTAAGGAATGTAAAGTCCTCCGATGAGAGACTTTTAGTAAGCAGACCTACAAGATTTTGGTCAATTGAGATATTGACAAGCTCAATGGACTTGTCCTCAATGATCTCTTGAATAAAGTGGCAACACACATCAATGTGCTTCATCTTCGCATGGAAGACCAAATTTTTGGCCAACTGAATAGTACTCATAGAATTCGAATGCAGCATAGGGGCCACATCAGTAATGTTGCCAAGGTATCGGCGTAACCAACAAGCCTCCTTGAAAGCCTTAGTGGTGGTTGTAACATACTCTGCCTCGATAGTAGATAGGGCTATGTATTTTTGCACCATGGGCATCCAAGAAACATCATCTCTAGCGAAGGTGAAGACAAAGCTAGAGGTGGACTTCCTATTATCTACATGTCTTGCATAATCAAGGTCAATGTATTCCATGACTCTTGTATCCTAGCCACCATAATAGATGCACATAGCTATTTTGTTGTTCAGGTATTGCATGATACCTTTGATAGCATCCCAATGTCATCGACCAAGTGCAACCACGTAGCGGGCCACAACATCCACTGCAAATGCTATGTCAAGGTGAGTAGCTATCATGGCATACATCAAACTATCCACTGTGGATACATAAGGGATCTTGGCCATCTCGGCCTTCTGCCTTTTAGACTATGGACAATCAATTTGACTAACATTTGCATGATAAGGTAAAGGATAGCCAATAGGCTTAACATCCTATAGATGAAACCACTCAAAGACCTTCTAGATGTACTTCTTCCATGACAAGTAGAGGAGCCTCTTAGAGAGATCACATATAATGTGCATCCCAAGAATATGTGAGGCATGTCCCATGTCCTTCGTCTCAAAGCTCATCTTGAGATAACCTTTCAAGGCATCTAGCTCATCACAAGCACTCCCAAACACAATCAACATATCATCCACATAGAGGATCAAAATCATAAGGTTGCTATTATGAGCCTTATTTATGTATAACTATGGATCCATATCACTACGAGAATATCCATGTGAATGCATAAAAGCATTAAAATTGTGGCACCATTCCCTAGGTGTGTGCTTAAGGCCATAAATGCTATTTCTCAATCTGCACACTAGGTGGTCCCTGCCAGGTTCTGCAAAGCCCTTAGGCTACTCCATGTAAATCTCATCATGTAAGTCCCCATGAAGAAAGCCATCTTGACATCCATCCAATAAAGATCCAAGTCAAGCTAAACAACCAAAACCGATACTAGACATAGGGTATTAATCTTCACAATAGGAGAAAAGACTTCATTAAAGTCCACACCATGCTTCTACTTGAAGCCCTTAGCAACCAATCTAGCATTATCTGCCAGCTTGGGACATCCAGGGGTAATTTTCAACTTATACGCCCACTTGCATGGCAAAGCACGCTTTCCACTAGGCAAAGGAACCAAATCACATGTATGATTTGTTTATAGTGAGTTATACTTTGATTACATGGCCCTCTCCCAAGAGTGACAATCATCTCTACACATGGCCTCATCATAAGTAAGAGGCTCACCAATATCTGTCACCATAACATAATTCCTAGAGGGCTCAAACTGCGCAGGCTATCATCTATCTCTAGTAGACCACCTCAAAATAGGTTGTGGGGCCTAAACATCCTATGGATCATCAAGGACCTAGGCCACTGGAACATTGACCACTGCTCACATCAGCTATCTAGCTAGCTAGACAATAGGGGGTCCTTGTGAAATATCACCCTACATACCTAAACGACATGCTCAAGCTGCTTATGCATTTTCTCCTCATGGAAAATCACATCATGGTTGTGGATAACCTCTGAGCCTGCAGATCCCATAGGTGATAACCCATTTAACCTGCATCTCCATAACCAAGAAAGATGCATTTCTTAGACTTAGGATCTAGCTTATTGTGCTTTTCCTTGGATACATGGTAGAAACCCTCACAAATAAAGACATGCAAATGAGCACATGAGGGAAGTTTGCTAGACCATACCTCCTCTACAACCTAATAGTCAAGAGCAACACATGGGGACCAATTTATCAAGTGTATGACAATAGTAACTACATCAGCCCAAAAATATTGTGGTAAGTTTGCATGGCTAAGCATACTATGAACTCACTCCTAAATTGTCCTATTTATGCATGCAGTCATACCATTTTGGGTAGGGTGTATGGGGTAGTCAACTGATGCTTAATACCCCTTTTGTCACAAAACTACTCAAAGGCTTTAGAGACATATTCACCTCAATTATCTTACCTTAGGCATTTTAGTCTATATCCAAACTAGTTCTCAACTAAAGCAAGCCAACACAAAAAGGTGGCCAAGACTTCTGATTTTTGCTTAATAGGATATGCCCAGACCTTATGCATATAGTCATTGATGAAGGTAACAAAATACTTCCTGCTACCTAATGACTTGCAGGGCATGGGACCACATGCATCCTGATGAACAAGAGCCAGAGGCTCGCCCATGCATGTTATACTAGAATTTTTATGCATATTACATTTTTGCCTCCATATAAACAATGATCATAAGACAAAGCACGTATAGTCAAGGAGTAGAAGATATTGCAAATGAATAAGAATTTTCATTCCTTTCAAGAACATGTATCCAAGGTGATGATGCCAAAGAGATACGTTTGGAACTCCATCCCATTGCCAAAACATGGTCAACTGACCCAGATACAAGCAAGAGGTAGAGAGTATTGGACTTAGCACCACGTGTAATGATAAGATTTTAATGGTAATTTTACATGACGAATCACCAGAAGACACTACATAACCTACATCATCCAAGGTACCAGCAAAGATAATGCTCTTTGTGAAAGCCGGTACATGATGTACATCATGAAGAGTAAGCATGCAACCTAGACCATACAACTGGAGATTACCAATACCAACTATCTCTAGTGCCAGGTCATTACCCAAATGGATAAATCTAGTCAAAGTACAATAGGAGTGGAACCACTTTCTATGAGGGGTCACATGAAAGGAAGCCCCTGAATCTATCAACCAATACTAAGTATACCCTAAGAAAGTATTAGTTAGCTATGAAGTATCAAGAGAAGAATCTACAAGTATGAAATCATCATCAAAATCAATCTACACGACATTAATCTCTTCAATCTTAACACTGGACTTGGTAGGGACGATGCTGTGATCATCATTTTTTACTTTACCCTTTCTCTTTTCCTTGCTCTTGTCCTCACACATTTTATGGAATTTTTGACATGTAATTTACCCTTGCCATTTTCTTGCGCTTGTCCTCACGTATGTTATGGCACTTTGCTAAATATGTCCTACTTTTTTATAGTAATGATAAGTCAATGAGGACTTACATCCATGGGACTTACTGCGAGACTATCCTCGTAACTGAGAACGGAGACCGCTAAGAGTGTCAAGGCATGAGTGGTGCAAGAAGCATCGACGTTCTTTTTGTTAACCTCTTTATTCAAGAGTACACCCTCTACATCCTACAACTTCAGCCAATCAATATGTATTTTTACACACATAGCAATACAAAATATATCCCATGATTCAAGCAGTGTAGCCAAGAGAAATAAAGGGGAAAGATTAACAGTGAATTCAATTCTCTGTGAAGACAAAAGGATGAGAATAGAATGAAAATCATTTAAGTGGGCTAACATGGAAGTTCCCTCCTTCATGCAAAGGTTCATGAGTTGCTTGAGCTAATACATCTGAGAAGCAGGGCTCTACTTGTCATCATAGACATTGCAAATCTTATCCCATAAGTCCCATGTGGATTGCACATCAGAGACAACATTATAGAACACCAAGTTGGAGAGGGATAATATGATGGTAGACTTACATAGTTCATATAATTTATTCTCTATATCAATATGTTCAAGCTTGACACCCTCATGTTTCAAAGGCTTAACCTATATTTTGTGCACTAAAACTTGCCAAAGTTGGGCCTTCCAATAGCTATAGTTGGTGCGATCCAACTTGTCAATATTAAAGATAGCACTATCATTAGAATCACTAGTCATCATAATGAGACTAGGTAAATGCATAAAATGGAAAAACATGTGGCTATAATAACCTACAAATCAGTCCCAAAACCACTACTATATCAAGCTAAAAACAAGGGGTACTAACCAAGTAATGATTTGTCCACAAACTCAATAAAAAGAACTATCAAATCAAGGTGACTTCTCACACAAACAATGTAGTAATTTGCAATTATAGCATGATCCAAGATCCAAGTAGCACATATTCGAACAGATTTGACGACCCAAATAACTTGCAAAGCTCTTATAGAGCAGTAATAAAGGACCATACGTAACAGTGGATGACAACCAGTGTGAAGAGTCAAAGCTCTGATCTTAGCTTAAACACATGTAAAGAGCATAACCAAGCATGTAATATCAATGGTATATCCCAGTGTGGCATCCAAAGTGCTTGGGAAGCATCCAATAGCAATAGGCATACAAGATCCTTGATAAAAGAGCATTCGGCGTTACTTATTATAGCAATAAAAAACCTCTGTAAAAGTGAGAAAAAGAGTGCTTAAATTAGTTGCATAGCATTCCAATACATTGGCATAACATCCCCAGATGATCTAGCATCAAATAGACATACCAAAAAGCATAAGTGATCTCTAAACAATGAGTGAAGTGCAGTCCAAATAGTATGACAACAAACTGTCATAAACCATGAGGCAATGGTTGATCCTGAGAGCTTCAAATGATGTGTAAGATTGCAAGACCAATGTTTGGAAGAGTTTGAAGGTTCCCAAGTGCCGGGAGTAGTGCCAAGAGCTGGAGGATGGGGCTAAGAATGTCAAGTAGTGGGCGGCCGTAACATGCACAATTCATGTTGTTGCTACTCCTTCTACTAGTATTGAAGCTTTAAAATTACTCTAAGAAGTTCAAATAAACTAAATGATGCCCAAGAACAAGCTTCAAAAGGGGGGGGGGGGGGGGGGAGAAGCTTCAAACATTTGAAAAAACGCTTTGGGAATAATTTTCAACCTAATGTCCTTCCTATTTATCTTGTTTTTTGAAAGAATATCTATAGCCATAGACATGAATTTATTGAGATCTAATTTCTACCACACAATACGTCAAATAAAAAATTAAATGACTGCATTACTATGGATTGAAATTTCCTAAGACACACATGAAAAGGACAAGTGGATAATTTCCAATAATTTAAATTTTCGCACATACACATATACACGCATACATGACATTGCATGTACGTGTACCTCGCCCTCATGCATGGTGTAAACACCAAAAGTTAGGAGAGTTCTATTTACCTCGTAGCCACTCAAGAGAATAACATGTTTTAGTACTATCTAGGTATCTTTAGGGGAACCTATGGACTCTCCATTTAGGTTGACTTGCATAATGTAGGGTATTCCTTGACCCCTTAGCCCTGTCAACACCTTAACATAGTAGCTCGTTATTAGAGAATGTAAGGTAGAAGGTCTACCACAAGGGTATGAGACAAAAGGGTTTAGAGAGAGTGAGATACACATAAGGAAGAAAGAAAGAGTATTCAACTTTTAGATGAAGTGAAAGACATTGCTAGAGGTGCAATCCAATGGTTCTATTCCATCTATGGTCTAGCACTGCAACTCAATACATCCATATAAGATTCCTATATCATAGGCATGCAAACACACAGGATGATTTCCTAACACATAAAGTGAGACTATAGCTCAAAAATCCTCTAGCATATATCAAGTTCTCTACTATACATAGACCAAAATCAAAGACATGTACCTCATAAATCCATATATACATCCAAATCTATACATAAATCTTGTATAAATCCATACATAAATATTGTATTACAATTTTATTATAGCAAGAGGAACACACTCCTTGATGCCCATAAATCTCATAAAATCTTGATATTTGATGTCTATTCCATGTCTACTCATAGATGACAACAAGAATCAAGCATTTAAACACTTGAGAATCCTTGTTTGAGCCTCCAAATGTCATGAACCACTTGCTTCCCTATTTTACCCTATACTATAAAGTCAAAAGCAGCCCATACACTCTCCTCTTTGCCACTCAATGCATGAATCCCATCACCTCTTGCTACCCCTGAATGCTGTAGCCTTTTTTCCCTTTGTCTTTCTCCAATTGCATGCCTTCCACAACTAGCAAATAGGTCACAAATAGCAACAACCCTTTCATGTTTAGATGGCACCAAAAATGTATTTGCTACCCTCTCCTGCACTACACACTTTCTTCTTTTTCAAACCCTGAAGTTAGTCACTTAAGTGACTTCACAAGTCTTTACTCCAAGTCACACCTCAAGGTGACTTTCTAGACTCCATCATGCTTGATTAAATGAACTCTTCCACAAGTAAATTATTAAGTCAAGTCTACTAGAAGACTAACATTATTAGTCCTATAATGTATTTAGGTACAACTACCAAGCTAAGCAAACCAAAACATGTAGAATTAACATTGACTTTATTCTTTCAACAAACTCCATAGGTTCAAAGTCTTCATCTCCATCCTTTGATTTAACCTTATCATCAATACTGTAATGAGTGGCCATCTCTAGATCCTCCACCTCACATGTTTCAAATTTGTGCTGCTTAAAGAGCTTGATCCACTTACCTGCTATAGGAAGTCACAATGCAATTCCATCCAACTCACTAAGTAAATAGTTAGTATTGTCATGTACATGTCATATTACATATGGATCAAACCACTACTTCAAAACCTTGCAAATAGCAATGTGCTAGTTTCTAAGCTGCTATCATAAATCAACACCCAATCATCCTCTTATGTTGCCCTTGGAATTAGTAAATTCTTCTTATCAAACCTCTTCTTGTTCTCTCTACTCAACCCTTCTTGCCAAGGTAGCACACTCCTCGTAGCAACCATCTCCTCAATCGATATGATGGGTTTCCGACCATACATAGATTCAACAGGCATGAAACATGTCACTACACTATGCTTCGTATTGTCAATCCATAATGCAAATGGTAACATCCTTGGCCACTCCTTAATCTTGCCTCTACACACGTTTGCTAGTGCCTTAATAATAGGCAAGTGTCCACTTTTGCTCTAGCCATTACCTTCTAGATTGTACGCTATACTTAGTGCCAACTTAAATTCCCAACCATGAGAAGAACTCACAAGCATCATCTAAATCCAATTCTCCTTTGTCACATGTAACCTTGCCAAAACATCCATATAAGAAAAACACTTGTTCCAAGAGAAAAATATAGACAACCTATATTCTTTGTACTGAGAGGCCTTTCCTCCACATGATTTGTTAGATCTTCATGTGCAAGTACAAGATACTATATCTACTAGAGACCTATTGGCATTCTCACTAGATCAACAACCCATTTATAGTGCATGGGCAATGGATAAGTTAGCTGTGATCCATCTCTATGTCTCATGGCAGAGTACATCTAGCTAGTATTGCTCCACAAAGTGTGTTATATGCTTATACATACTCTACCACCAATAAATTCTTGCATAATCAATACCTTATGAGTAGCTCTATTCCCAATGACTCACAATGGAGCCCCATTCTTTTTCTTTGCATGCTTCTAGAGATAACCTTCTTTCAAGAAAAATCCATATGATTTTCTTTATTTTTAAAAAATACTCTACATTTGACCATTGCAGATGATTAACACAAATAGTTAAGAATTGTATTGCTCTTCTACCATCTCTACTCCCCTAACATAAGCATATGAAAATCCATCATCAATCACTTTTGTCTCCATCCTTATTGTCACAATGCATAGCTGCCCCAAGATAACTAGATAATTACAAGTATACTTCATGAAAAAATGATGTACATTGGGGCAAGCAACATAAATTTCACTAGGCAAGTTATTCGTAGCCTGCATTCTCCAACCATGGTCTACATCCACCACTCGCCAACCATTATTCTCATGCAAACTACATGTCATAACATTGATTTCAAATGCATGATCCAATAATAAAATACATGGAGTTTCCTATTTATCTATCTTCGCAACTATTTTAGTTGTAGCTCTTACCCAATGTGTATGTGAATAATGACTTCTATTAATAAAACTACCTTTCTCTTCTTCATGAGAATGATGCTACATAACATCTCTATGAGTAGTGATGTTCACAATGAAATTCCCATTACATCACTCTTTCCATCCTCAATCACCCCAACTTTAAGTTCAGCCCATTTTCAAACAATAATGGAATCATTAGCAAATTTCGAATAAATACCTTGAGAATCTAGTTCCTCATCAACATGCATCAATGCCTGACTAGACTTTTCCATAAATTGTCATTTTCTCTTAATTATATAAATTATTTCATCATGAAACTCATGCTTAACAAGACCAAGTTCCTCACCAAGCATAAACTCGATCTTGCTACCAAGGATGCACTCCTTAATAATTTTATCATATTTGTAGCGTCTTAATGTGTGATTGTAGCTTATACCTAGGTTGCTTGCCTCTCTTCTTTCCAACTAGCTTTTTATCCTACACTACATCTTTCATTATGTGTTCAAGAATTGCTTTTTTAGAAGCCTTCAACTACTCCATTTTACTTTGTGTCATGTGTTGCTTTTTCGAAGTACCTACAACCTCATTATCTCTTCTCTTTTTCTCTACAATAGCATCCATGTTCTACACTTTTGCCAAGTATACATAAGCTGTAAATGAATCCATCAAGCATCCCATCCTATGATACTCCGTATATTCTAACTAGCACATGACAATTCAACCTTAGCTATTTTTTCCTTTTCTTCATAATCTAAAGCAAAAGACCAAACTTTAGATTTCTCAATAGCCTTGCATGTACTAAGAGAACCAAGAGATTCCTCCATTTGCGAGGGCTATATGTAACAACTTCTATAGTGTAAATGTATTTCTTGCTGCTAATTTCTCAAGCCATTTCTCCATACTCCCTTTACCAAAATTTAGTTCATGAGACAATCTTGTCTCTCTTGAATGAAATTTTCCATCTTTCCAAAAAATAAAATTTAGGCCTTTGCATCACAATAAGCAACACAATCACACTTTTCATTCTTAAGATTCACTACAATGGTATGAAGATATATTGATGATCATTTCTTATGCAAATTGGTGCAATCGTTAATTGCATCACTATGTTTTATGCTAATAGCAAGGGCATACAAAGAAAAAAAACATCAACAAGAACCTAAGCCCGATATTTTTTGAGAAAACAAGCGAAAGAAAATGAAAGAGAGAGGGAGAGGACTTGAAGCTTTGTGTGTGTGTGTGTGTGTGTGTGTGTGTGTGTGTGTGTGTGTGTGTGTGTGTGTGTGTGTGTGTGTGTGTGTGTGTGTGTGTGTGTGAGAGAGAGAGAGAGAGACCACCACTTGCGAAGGAGGAGAGGAGTGCAAAGGAGAAAAGGAAGGGAAGCCGAGAAGAAGGGTTTCTTCTTCGAGCCTTTGAGGTAGGTACATTGTTTTCCTCTCTTTGTTTTTTGTATTTTCTTCTCTTTTCTTTATCTTTTTATTTGTGAAGAGATGCATTGAGAGAGAGAGAGAGAGAGAGAGAGAGGGCAAGAAATAGAGGAGGGAGAGAAACAAAAAAGGAGAGAGAGGAAAAAAAGAGAGAGAGGAGGGAGGGAGAGAGAAACAAAGAAAGAGTGGGGAAGAGAGATAAAAAGAGAGAGGAAGGGAGAGAGAGAGAGAGAGAAGATGGGAGAGAAAAAAAGAGGAGTGAGAGAAATAGAGAGGCAGGGAGAGAAACAGAGAGATAGAGAGGGGAAGAGAAACAAAGAGGGAAGAGAGGGAAGAGAGAAAGACAAACAGAGGGATGGAGAGGTGTAGAAACAATTAGGGAGAGGGAGAAGAGAAATAAAAATGCAAAGGGCGAGAGAAAAATAGAGAGGCAAGGAGAGAAAGAGAGAGAGGAGGGAGAGAAAGAAAAACAAAGAGAGAGAGAGAGAGAGAGAAACAAAGAAAGAAGGGAGAAGAGAGAGTGAGAGGGGGAGAGAAACAAAGAGAAAGGGAGGGGGAATAGAGAAACAAAGAGGGGGAGAGAGGGGAAGAGAGAGAAAAATAGAGAGATTGAGAGAGTGAGAGAAAGAAATAGAAACAAAGAGAGAGAAAGAGAGAAAAATAGAGGGAGGGAGGGAGGGACAGAACCGCTTATTGCTTCAAGCATTTCAAACCAAGTGCAATAGCTACCTCTCACATAGCCGTATGCACTCTTACACCTATGAGTGTAGTGAGCTTACCTCCATGCTTGATTGAGTTGCCTCCTCCCTCAAGCACTCTGGTAGCTCCACAATCCAAGGTACAAGCTCAAGCAAGCTTGATCCTCAAGCTCCAAGGTCTATACTCCATTGCCACTATGAGATAAGAGAAGAGAAGAAGAAGAAGAATAGAGGAGAAGATGGAGAGCTTCTCCACCACGGTCCCTCACCCTCATACACTCACTCCCTCACACTCCCTCTCTCAAGCACAAGCTCAAGTAAGCAAGAACAAGAACAAGAAGAGAATAGGAGAGCTAGTTTTGGCTAAAAACAAGAATGAGCTTCTTCATTCACTTTTTACATTTTATACAAAACCCTAATCTTAATCTCCTTTGGGCACCCATCCCTTTTTACATGACTGGCCATCTTAGCCAAGGTCCTGTTTTCCTATTTATATTGTGCCTTCATCCATGCCCATTTACATTTACAAATTGCATAGGAGGGAGCCTGCCACTCTTTAATAAGGATTTAAAGTGCACTTTTATATTTAAGATGTACCTTTTCTCTTTTGCACTTGCCTTGAACTTTTAATGTTGGCCTTGCGCTTTTGGCCTTTTATCCTCCCATTTCTTCAGTTGTGAGGCCGCCTTTTTCCACTTTGCCTTACATATTTTAAATTTTCTTTTTGCTTTCTTTGCATTGGGGTTAACATTAACCCCCTCCTAGTCAAGTGCCAGTCCCATGGCACTCACTACAGTCATTGATGAGGGCTTGAGTGGTTGAAGGGTTGCTCTGTGGGTCGATGATGGGGCTTTATGGAGATTGGACGAGGAGAAGAAGCATAAAAATTGGATGATAGATTGCAGAGGCCGAGAATAGATTTAATTGGGTAGTGGGGGCCTTCGATGTCGATTGTTGCCATTGTTGAGTATACCTTTTTTTTTTTTAAAGTACACTACCTAGGGTTGTGTCTACCTCATTGTGCAGTGTTGTATGGTATCCATTGCTAGTGAAACTAGGAGTTTGGTTGAACCCCTCAGGAAAGCCTGTGGTGTTGTCCCACGCTTAAGGACCATGTTTGTGTATAGGGGAGGTGTTGTGGGTGTGACTTAGGGAAATAGGTCTAAGCACAAACTCCTTAGGTGTGTCCTACACTTGATGTTCCCTAACTCTGAAGTGGGTGGGGGGACAGGAAGAAGGGCTAGGGGGTTAGACATGGAGCCAACTCTTACCAAGGTCACCAGACATGCCTAACTTGAAGATCCCTAGGTGCAATTTTTGTGGCACTCTGATATACATGGATGGGAGGGAGCATGCTAGACATCATCTGGATACTCTATAGTAATTACATTTCAAGGGGGCCTAAGAGATTTTCCAAGGAATGCATAGCTTGGCATGGAGCCCTTTTCTCTTCTGATTGTACTTGTTGTGTCCACAGAAGGGGCTTGGTTCCTGTACTCATTCTTTTAGTCTCTTCGATTCCTCCACCCTTTGCAACTCTATGTTTCCTTTGGAGGTGGATTGAGTTCTTCTTAAGGGGATTTTGAGAGTGACCTTTTTATCTCTCCTTGACTTGATAGTTTTTTAGCCTTGCTACTCACTGATTGACTTCTTGTGCTTGTTGTTGAGATGGTTGGTCATTCTCCTTTTTATTAGTAACTCTCTCCATGTTTTCTTGCTACTAAAAGTGAGATGGTTGGGCTTACTGGGGTGGGAGAGCGATGCTCCTCTCAGATTGGTGAGCTAAGATTCAACGGTCTAGAAAATGATTACAGCAATAACTCTTAGTCTTGTATCCCCATAGAGACCCATACTAATCTACCAAATGTGCTATCCCTCAGACCACATGTTTAGGATGCTATAGAGACCAGAACAAACTAGTTAGAGTGGATGTTAAACACACGAAATAATTAGGAAAGTGTGTGCTGCATTGTATTGTTTTCATTGGATTTGCACACTATATTAATCAAATATTTGATATGCATTTTTTAAAAAGTTAAAAGCCTGATTTTGCATATCTTGAAGAGCCCACTACTAGCATCTGAGTGCCAATAACATTGAGGATTGCTTTAAATAACAAGGAACTCACCCATTTGATCGATGTCCTAGTTGCTTAAGAAGTCAGCAATATGTCGAGAACTAGTGCCAACTTGGAAAATAACAAGCTTGACTTGGGAGAATTCCCAGTCGACACCCATCAACAACTGATGACCCGGTATGACTTGCAAACCAAAATGGTGCATCATGGTAGACTAGTCGAGAATATCTTAGCCGATCTAGAGGAGGAGAGAAGGTTGTCAAGGGAAGCACTACAAAGCATGGCCGCCTACAACTGAGAGCAACGAGCTCAAAATCTGACACAAGGCATAGAAATGCATGAAGTCCAATGTGTCTTAGCTCTCGCCAATAGAGCCAGGATAGGACCGAATGCTGAGAGGGAGAGAGTCTTAGAGACTGATCTTATGCTAAGCGAGCTTCTCACGAAGCAACTCTTAGACAACATAGCTACACAGAGCAAAGCGGAGCAGCTCTAGAGACTATGTTGCTAGCAGGACTAGGAGTCACCCTGAACTCTAGGAGTCAGACCAAGATACCTATGGTTGCTAAGTAACTCGACAAATATCAGCTCGACAATGACCCATACAGCTTTGTGGAGTGCAAGGCAAATGGCCTCGTGGACCTTGCTCAGTGTGCACAAGCTTTTGGACTTTGTCTAGGAGACAAAGGACGGATGTGGTACACTAGTTTAGACAATGTCAAACGCAATGACTTTAATACCCTGAAGAGTCTCTTCATCAAGAGATTCTCTAAGGCGGGATACTCTGACAACCTCATCATTAGATTGATGAATTTCGGTTAGAAGGACAAGGATGATATCTCAGACTACATCACCCACATGCGGAGTCTCTTTAAGAGAATCCCAATCGCAAAATGACCTAGCGAACGAGTGATCTCCACCATGTGCCTTGGTGAGCAACTCAAGCCTACAAAGGGATGTGCTAGCTAGGGACACAACATTAATATTCCACTTACAGCCATAGAAAATAGAGGAACTATAGAATGCATGCACTTAATAATCGAATCACCATTAGTCACACAAACAGTTAGAACACAAGACATCAAAGACATACTCCAAAAATATCAAGCCCTACTTACAAAAAAGACAACTACTAACACTATCAAACTGCCAATTTTCCATGAGATTAGAAAAGAAATAGCCAAGCCAATCAAAATGGCAATGCGAAGAAGGTCACCAATCAAAAATCAATATATAAATGATGTAGTGAAGGAGATGCTTTCATAGGGATTCATTTTACCATCTTCCAGTTATTGGACCTCTGAACCATATCTCATTAAGAAAGATGATGGGACCTATAGGTTTTGCATCGACTTTCGCCCTCTCAACAAGATCACACAACATGATGTCTACCCGCTTCCAAGTCTAGATGACTTATTGGATACATTGGGGCACTCAAGTTAATTCACCTCACTTGACTTAGCATCTGGATATTGGTAGATTCCTCTAGCACTGAAGGTCGCTCACAAAACAGCCTTTCGAACAACGAATGGCTTATATCAATTCACCCAAATGCCATTTTGATTTAGTGATGTAGGTAGCACATTTCAATGCATGGGCAATCAGATTTTTGCAGATTTGATAGATAAAAGGGCATTAGTGATCTACTTGGATGACATTTTGATCCATACAAAAACATGGGAAGAGCATAAAGGGTTCCTGCAGGAAGTGTTACAAAGAATCCAGAAGTACAACTTGCAGCTTCAACCATGCAAATGCAGATTGGGAGCCACAAGCCTAAGGTTTTTGGGATTCATCATTTCGGCAGAGGATATCCGCATCGACCCAATCAAGATCAATACAATACAACAATTTCCACGACCCTGAACCATAAAGAAACTTCATAGCTTCCTTGGTTTGATCACATTTTCAATAAGATTTATACCAAATCTAGCAAGTAAGACATTACCCTTAAGAAATTTGTTGAAAAAAGGGTAAAAATATGAATGGACTAAACAATGTGAAGACAACTTTCAAAATCTAAAGGAAGTAATACAACATTATTGTACAGCTATCCAAATTTCAACAAAGCCTTCAAACTCCAGACAAATGCATCAAATGTTGGTTTAGGGGCAGTACTATTACATCAATATCAGGATGGGAAATGGCAACCTATCTCATACATTAGTCATGCACTAACAAAGTCAGAAGCAAACTATAGTACAACAGAAAAAGAGTTGTTAGCCATTGTGTGGCCACAAACAAATTACATCCCTATCTACATGGTAAAAATATTCTCATTGAAGCATATCATCATTGATACCAATGATGTAGAAAACACACCCGTCAAGAAGGCTATTATGTTGGATATTAGCTTTACAAGAATACAACTTTATCATCAAATACACTAAGGGTCAAGACAACATCATTGCAGATAGTTTATCAAGAATTCTAGAAATACAAAATACCCATGTATGTCATATTCCCACTGATAAGAACACATTAGCATTAATGCAACCATCAGACCCCAAGATAGAAGCAATCATCTTGACAATAAAGAGGGACCCGACAAATAAAGTAACAAACTCATTCCAGTTAGGGGATAATTTGTTGTATTACATTCAAGACACAACACTAAGATTCTATGTCCCAGCTGCTTTAATACATACATATATGGAGTATTATCACACCAATCCCATGTTTGGACATTTGGGATTTCACAAACTACTAACAAATTTGAGAGCCAAGTACTACTAGTCGTCAATGAGACACACTGTCTCCGAGTATGTAAAATCATGCCATATTTGTCAACCATATAAGTCACCTCAAATGAAACATGGCAAACTACAACCAATCACAACCCCATTTGAACTCATAGGCTGGGACATCATTGGCCCTTTTCCACAATCCAAAGCAGGAAACAAATACATAGTAGTAGCAACAAATTATTTAACACGGTGGTGTGAAACACAGGCCTTACCAGATAGTACAGCAACAAGCATTGCAGAGTTCATGCTGAAGAAGCTCATTCTACAACATTCTTGCCCACAAAAAATATTGTTAGATCAGGGAAAACAAGTTAAAAGTGAAATAATGAAAGTTCTTTCACAAAGCATGGGCATTAAGCAGGTTTATACATCCCCATATCATTCAAAAATTAATGGCTTCACAGAAAGGCTAAACAGGACCATCAAACAGATGCTATCCATGCACATGGATCCACTACACCAAAAGTGGGATGGCATGCTACCATTTGTAACATGTGCATACAGGACATCAGTGGAGTCATGCTCTATATGGTCGTGATCCAATATTTCCCCCTGATCTAACAACCATGAAAATACAACCAAATCATAAGGACGCCATCAATTGGTATGCCTACATGTCGACATATTAGCCTATGCTAAGGTGTGCAGCTCAAACGAATTTGCAACAAGCCCAACAAAAACAAAAGAAGATCTATGATTCCCAACATGACCATCAAGAGTACAAATAAGGATATCTTGTAAGTGTCTACTTCCCAACAAGAAGAAAAGGATTATCAGAATCTTTTATTCATAGGTGGATAGGCCCCTTTGAAGTACAAGAAATATTGAGGCAATATACATATCGGCTGAAAAATATAGAAAGGGGAACCACTACAGTGGCAGATGTCCAAAGGATCAAACCATACTTCAAGCCATTTCTCAAAGATAGCATATGACAGCAAACAACATCAGTTTGTGTCAATCCAATAGTTTTCCAAGCCCACCATCAACTTGTTGCACCAAATGGAACCGGGACAAAAAATCATTACATAGTTAACCATGAAATCCTAATACATCAAGCAGCAATAATCGGAGAACAACACTACACCAAAACAACAAGTGTGCAAGACATAGGATCGAGTGACGAGAACAGTAGACTTAGAACAGGGCAACCAATGCCCTTGCCTATTGAATCAACAACACTTACCGCTAAGCACCAGAGATGCAACGTTCACAACAGTCTCCTCTACAACCTCATCCAGAAAGGAAAAACTTATCTATCCAACAGGCATCCCAACGGATTCCCACCACAACAAAAAGTCCACACATAGTTCAAAAAAAGCAAAGACTAAAAAGCTTTAGATTCCCTTTTTCCCCCACACATGTCTTATCCTGCTTTTCAGGGGGAGATGTCATATATGATGATGTGGCAAGAGAGGATTGGGAGTCATCAGGTTCTCGGGATTGCCAACATGGCGGTGAGAGGCGTTTCAACGGCTCAATTTGTACTTTCTTGAGATGACTCATGATGATGTATAAGATGAGAAAGAAAGAGAAAGGAAAGGGCTTTTTGGTGGATCTCAATACTTGTATTTTGGTTTGTGTTTTGGCCACACAACAGTACTTCAATAATTTAGAAAAATAAAATCTAACAAAATATCAAATTACTTAATTTTCATTGTATGGAATTATAATGAGCTCGAAAGTTTCAAAGTCAATTGGATTGAACCGATGAAAATGCACTTGCATCAAGCTCACTCCTCATATAGTATGAGATAGATGGATCAAGAACCTCAATTTTTTGTTGTATATCAAAGGAGAGCTCATGCATTACATACCTAGCAAAAGGAATGGAGATAGAAATATAGTAAGTAAAAATAAATTTGGGTATATTATATCTCATCCCAACAAGAAGAATAGTGTCATTTACTTCTCTCATTTTATTTTTGAGAATTTGAACACAGTCACAGTAAAAAAATATCATATCTTCTGTTAATATCACTAAGTAAAAAGCAATAAACATTGAAGTCCTCAGGATCAGCCCTTTCAAGAAGGGTAGATAGCTCTTTTTCAAAAGATGGTAGCTACTCTACTTCCTTTTCTTATGCCTTCTTCCTTTTATACTCCCTCCATTTATCTGCTTGCTCTTCTATGGCATTTTCCTCTTTCTCATGGAGTCTTGTGTCTTTTTCATGGATAACATCTTCAATCTTAGGACTTGGATCACCTTTCTTGTTTCTATTTGGAGGCATATTTAAAATATTGAAAGTCTTTAAAATGTAAAATATGGTGTCAGTAAGGGAGACTGGCATATTTAAAATGTACAGACTTTCCATTTAAAATATTTTACATTGCCAATCTCCCTTACTAACACCATAGTTGCTACACATCTTTACATTGCCTATGCAATGGAAGTGGCTATCATGTATATAAAAAATCTAGGCAAAAAACATTAAAAGGTAATATAGAGTATTTGCTTCAAAGTGCATGGCAACACCCTTGCATAATATGACATATGGAACGTGAAATGAAGACATGTGCATGAGAGACAGCAACCATCTTCGTGTTTCATATGTTCAAAAATCAATTTTGGTTTTATTTGAGAGAAATTTCATAAATAAAAAATGATATAAAGATGGCTAAGATCTCTTAAAGAACATTACATACGTATAGAGAAAATTGCATTATCATAGAGGAAATGTCTTCTTTTTAGTCCAAGACTATAGGAAATATTGTGCATTATGGAACCTTATTTATGATGAAAGCTTACCTTGTGTGCTAGGTATTGGAAAATTTTGAGTTGTGATGAAGCTACCTCACACTAGTGAGTCGGAGCAAGAAAGGAGCTTAGTGGTTCGAAAATTCATTTTGTGGTTTAAAAAATCTTTTCAAAAGGACCTTGCCTCAAAGTATAATGAGCAATTTACTTCACATGTGTGGCAAGTATACCGTTGTCACCTTGGAACTTCTGCCATGTGTCATTGACCTTTTTGGACGTTATGGCACTTTTATCGCATTATTTTTCAAGTGAAAGGGAAGATTTTTAAGCCTTATTTTTCTAATTTCAATATAGCCTTTTTAAAATAGTGCATGGTATCTTTTAAGCGAGTTACAAGGTGACCGTTTATAAATAAATACACATTGTGAAGCCAAGTCAAGCTAGTTTTTACACAAACTTTCCTTTTGCACATTTTTTTTCTCTCTCCCACAACCATACACCTTACACATTGTAAGCCAAGCATGTGTGTGCTCTTGCCGAAACTAGTTCATGATCACAAAGCAATACATTTCTAAGGTAACCAACTTCTACTAGTCATTTCTCTTATACACAAGTGTTGTGATTTATTCTTAATTCCACTAAGAGCAATATAAATGATTGAATACTTTATTTTAAGGAGTTCGTATTTACTTGTGTTAATTTTTTCCATTTTTGAATGGTAAATTTTATCCAATGAAACACGATAAGCCTCATCAACTCATAAGTCACAAATGCCTAATGAAAGGCGAAAGATGATGCCACGATTTGCTGCTTAGATACTGAACTCACATTTCATAAGTCCTAAACTCATAAATCTCCATATTAAGAGAACATTCCAAGTGATGTAGATTGAAAAATGTACTGCTACTTTTTATTGAGTCATTTTAAAGGCAATCAGGTCATATACAAATCTTACTTGTTTATTTGGATGTAAGAAAATGTGGATTGGTTCTTTGTATTCCTAAACTTGTCTTGTTGTTTAAGAATTTGGTTCTATGAGTAATTAGGATGTCTAAAAGGAAAATTTCTTTAGAGGGAATGGAGGAAGAGAATCTGAAGGATATGTGCAATGAGTAGCTCTTTGATTTTCTCCATACAATTAGAAATTCATGTAGATTCATATACATCATAGATATGCTCAATGTTCCCTTTGATTCGCAAGAGCTCTCGAAGGATCTTGAAGACAAATTAAAGGATTATAGGAAGTGTTATGGTAGACATGTGCAAGTCCTAGATATTGAGGGGTTTGTCCATTATAGTGATGTGGTGGAAGCTACCAATTGAAGTCGAACAACTTTGCAAACAAATTTTAGCCTCATTGATGAGGAATTCAAGAAGTGGGAAGTAGAATGTCCTTTTCATCAGGATCAGCATCAATGTCTTCTTGTCCACAATGATGTTGGATTTCTTGTATACCTTCAATAAATGGATAGTTCTTCTTTAGATACAATATACGAGTAGAAGATAGAGGATATTACAAGTAAAGACAAAGAGGTTGAAGAAAATGAAAAAATGTTTCAGGAGAATGTTGAGAACCAACTAGTGCAAGGATTTAATGTTGATTTGTTTAAAAGTGAGAATATTACAAAAGTGGAAGAAAAGAAGATAGAGTTGAGTGCAGAGATTGAAGAAGATCCTCTTGATTATGTTTCAACATTTCCCACTCACCTCATCAATAAAAAGATATATGTATTGGTAAATTATATTCAACACCTTTTTTATGTCAGAGAAGATTACTGCTTAGCAATCCTTGTAGGATGGGGCCAAAATGATAAGAATTTTATAGGTTATGAATAGGAATTGCTAGCAAGTCTTGATGTTGAGGGAGATCATTTTCAAGATAGCTCTATGCCTTACATTCACGTATTAACCAGATCATGGAATATGAAAAGGAGAGGCAGCCTATGGAAGAAGAGTTACAAGTTTAGTAGAGACTTGGTATTAATGACATAAGGTATGAAGAGAAATTGAAGTCTTCATCAGAGGAGAAACCAAAAATTTCAACAAATCTTTATGATGATAATCTTCTTGAAGAAGATGAAAACCCTAAGGTATTGAAGATAATTTTAAGATATCCCCATTGAGGTTTACGTTAGAGTTTGTTATGCATTATAGACAAATATTCTCGGTTAAGTTACTCATGAATATATGTGTATATCATGTGGGTTCAAAATAATATATTTTTAAAATAATATTTTTATACATTTTTTTACATACAAAGGGTGTAATATTAAGGAGTTATTTACAAATTGAATAGAAAATGGTATGTTTTATTTAAGAAAAATTCATAGATAAGGATATTTATAAATAGGCCTTGAACACATGTGATATAGAGGATATACATATAGAAATTTTTTAAAGAAAATATTATAGGATATTTATCTATTAATATCTTACACTATTGTGGTTTATTATACAGATAGAAATTGAAGGTCTAGACAACTTTCTTGGAAGAGCCAAGGGCTCAAGGCCATTGAAGCTTGGCAAAAGTCAAGGCCTTGGTCATTATTATATTGAAAGCTTAAATAATCAAATAGTTATAATGTATCATAACAGGTTGTCAAGCTCTTCAAGCCTGCCCAATGATGGCTTTGAAAGCTATCTCCAAGGTGATTGGATCCCAGGTTTTCAATAGAGGATCAGATAAGATAATTTTGGTGTAGAAGAAAGAAGATGTAAGAGTTTTTTGCTTCATGCCTGGATATAGTGGATGTAGGATAGGATACTTTGGAGCCCCTGGCTCTTATTTGCTCTCCCATGTAGGATATGCCAAGAACTTGAAGCTCCTTCCAAGATATAGAAAACAAGAGTTCTTGAAATGTAGAGGTCTTATTGAGTGGGATAAAACAAAAGATTCCTCTAGAGGCCCTAGTAAGTTGCTTGAAACTAAACACTCTTCTATAATAGAGTCAAACTAAAAGATGTCAAGGGTTTCTTAAAACCCATATTTTTCCATCTCTTTATCTAGTTTGTAACCATTTTGAAAATCCTTGTTTTGCACAAGAGTTTAAATATCCCTCTGTTCTTCTTTGGGTGATAGTTTGTATAGTCCTCGCCAAAGATGATGTATTACATGATGTGGTTATGTCTTTGAGCTTGAATTTGTGCCAAATTTATCTATAGAACCATTGGAAGACTTCTAGTAAATTGTTTGCTTTATACCTTCCACCTCCATGTCTTGTGTGTCTAAAGTATTCAATTCTTGCTTGATAATGTGATTTTTCCATACTTTTGGTTGATCAGATAGATAGAGATTCATATTTTCTGATAAAATATGGAGCATGGTTATATAAAATATGATGCATAGTTAATAAATAAAGAAAGTTAATAATAAACCTTATATGAGTTAGATAATGAAGAGACATACATATACAAACTTCTTACCATATACTGAGTGAAGTGTTGATCATCCTAAGCTTTTGCCATTGTCTTTTTAAAAAGACTCATTTATTTTTTCAAGGCATTGAGATCATCATCATTCCATTCAATTTTATCATAATAAAATAATTTGTCTAGTGTTTCCCAAACATTGTTTTTTCTATTCCGAGCTTGTTTGTTATGAGCATGATCCTTAACTACATTACGTAGGGACTTCACTAATTGTATCCAATAGTTGATCCACCATTCCTAGAGTTTATCTTACCAAGTCTACCATGAAATCCTATGAACCTTCTAGCCTTCACTCCACCAATAGATGGCTTTTTGGGGACACAATTGCCATCCTTAGACTTTTGAAGATCTGGTTCAATAACAACATTTCCATCATGCAAATAAGACTTTTTTAATCTTTGTTATAGCATATGTTCTAATTGATAATCACTTCAGCTTCTATGCAAACGCTATATAAAGATGAACAAGCCTTTCAATTATCCTACAAAGGGCATGAAGTGTACATATATGGGCATTCACTAAAGGAATATCTAGGACTAGCTTAAACTATGGATCCTTGATGTGCCTAGAGGAAGCTCTATTCCAATTTCTTAAGTTCAACTCTATTGCTAGGGATATGAAATATAGGCAAGGAGATCTAGAGTTGGGTCCCTTTGATACATTGCAATATATTTGAGTGTCTTTAGGGCACCAGCTATATACCATTCAATCTTATAGTTTTCAAATCCCTCAACAAATAGCTCTTCTTCTGCCAATTGTCTCTTAATAACATCAAGTATTGGTGTTTGATGAAAAACCCAATACAATATATCAAATTTATTTGTATATCTACTTTGAATGTTTCTAGTAGCCACCAAACATTATGTTCAAATTGAATGCTAAATGACATTGAGTGATTACAATGACTTGATGAATGTGCTCTATTCGTCAAGGTAATAGATACACTCTCTAATTTTGTGCATTTCATAATCTTACTTTCATTAAGTTTAACCACAAATCTAACTACTCCTTGTGCCTCATCTAGTGACAAGTCATAGAATTTAATCACTAAACATTGTAGGGTGGGCAAGTCAAGGAAAATATTATTAAATTCATTGAATACAACTTTCTTTTTCTTGCCCTTCAAGCTAGCCTTGATATGGAAAGGCTCACCTAAAATCTTCATCACTTTGTTATTCACTCTCTGTCTGATAGTTCTAACCACAGATGGCCTTGGAAGTATGCAATTACGTACCTATCCTTGCTTCATATTTGATTGTAAAAGCTAAAAGAGTTGCATATAAGCATCTCAACTAATACCAATACTATCTAGTGTATTCTGTACTAACTCACTATCCAAATAATGATCCTTCATAAATGACTCCAAGCATTGTTTCTATGCCTTTTTCAATTTCTTCTTCTCCAAAATATATTTTGAAACTACTAAAGAAAGAAGATGATAATGAAATTGAGGTGCTTTTAAAGAATCTCTTTCACGTGCATTTAGTAAAAAGACCTGAACAAAATTAACATCACAAATCAATACAATTAATTATAAACAAAGCCATCTTTAATATTTTTAAAGTGAAAAAAATGTACCTTACTGCTTGGATTCTTTTACTCCAACCATCACCTCCTTGTTTAAGACTCTCAATATTTTTAAGAGCCATTTTTCAATTTTGAAGGCCTAAAATAGTTTGCTTTTGTTTATAAGATTTGATGTGTTTCTCCAATGAATGAATCCTTTATTAATAGCCCTCTAACTCCTACAATAACTCATTGTTATGTTTTGATAAAAGATGGTTCTCCAATATGAGGATATCCTTTTCTACAACCAAGTTAAGTGTATAACCTAGAAACCCATGATAACGACCACCGATCAACCTCATCAATTAAGAGCTATTATAGAAAGACAGAGTGTTATTTTTGCTAGGATCTTTGGGGTATAACCTGCCATCTAACCAAAGATCAAGATTCTTCTTTCTTTCAAACTTGAGTATATGTTTCATAAACTCTGTAATAGTAATGGGTTTTGTTCTCTTCTTTATTGGTTCATACTCACTATCCAACTCAATATGAAGATGATAGAGAGATCTTTTACTAGAGGTACAGAGATCATTGGATGATTGATCCATATCTAAGGATGTGATTAGAAGATAGGATTGAAAAACTATGTGAATTAGAAACAAGAAGAAAAATGAATAAGAAACTAGTAAGGAGAGGAAAGAAAGAAGAGAGTGAGAATGGAGGGAAGTAATCAAATGTCGAACAAAATTGAAATTCAATATTAGTTTTTACTTTAATGAGGATGAGAAAGATCTTCATTATGACAACCTTTGTCACCTTTATGGTGGCCTAGATTTCTAGGTTTGATGTGACCACGAGAATATCACATAAATGACTTATTAACTATTTTTTATATATTTACTTATTAAAATATAAAAGGCATTTTTCCTTTAGGCAACTCAACCAAATCCCATGTTTTATTTGTTAGCAAAGTCTCATATTCAGAATCCATAGCTCTACACCAATTTTCATCCTTAATTACTTCTACAGAAGATGTAGGCTCTTTGTATTTCTACACCTCTATCATTGAGTATCCGCCATTGTATGTAAGCTTATCCACCATCTTTCTTTCTCTCTATGATCTCCACAATGGAGGTGAACTAGATTCTGCTTTCTCATGAGTCAGTATATATCTCTGCTTAATTCCAAGTGTAACCACTATAGGTATGTGAAACTCGCTATCTAGACTCTCAGAGTCATATCCTAAAGTCAATGGACCTATAACATCATCAAAAACCTTCAATTTTCCTTTATCTCTCCCCATCACTGGGGTATCTATGTCAATGGATGGAGCCATGGCTTTCTAGCTTGCCTATCCAAGGACTTACACTACTAGATGCCTTCTAAATAGATCCCCTGCTAGACATACCCTATGAAGTGTCATCATATAATGTACCCTATTTAGCACCATACCAAGATGCTAACTCATGAAACACGATATCAAAATTGAGAAAGATCTCTCGTGTAGTCCAAACAATACACTTGTATGCCTTTCTTTCTTATGAGTATCCAAGGAAAGCACATTTCACTACTTTAGGATCGAGTTTCTTCTATTTGTCATCGAGAACATGAACATAGCCAATACTACCAAATAGTTTCAAATGTTGGATGTCAGGCTTGGAGCCATATAGTTACTCATAAGGTGTATTTTCATGTGTTCCTATTATAGGTGTTCTATTAATCACATAGATGGCTATAAGTACTGCTTCAGCCCAATAAGACAAAGGCATGTTCTTCTAATTCAAATAGCCCTAAGCATCCCATATTTTGCTGCATATTTGCCAAATTTCTTTGACACTTACTCTCCACCACCATCAAATTGTAAGCATGAGACATAATAATTAAGCTCTTTTTTCAACATGAGGTTTAAAATCCATAAAGTTGTCCAACAACTCATCTTTATAATTTTTTTAATATATCCACGTGTACGTACTATAGTCATCCACAAAGGTCACATAGTATCTAGACCCACCAAGTGATGAATTATATGTGAATCCCTAAAAATCAAAGTGCACAAGTTGTAAAGGCATGCTACTATTATGTGTATTCTTGGCAAATGGACACCTAGCTTGTTTTTCAAACTTGCATGCTGAGCAAACACATTCCAAATCAACATACTTAAAGCTTGGTAACCTTGTATCAAGGTTCTTATACTGTATATTTTTCAAATTTTGGACATTTATATGTCCAATTTGTTTATGCCATCTATCAATGTCTTTAATACTTGCCCATCATGAGAAAACATAGCAACATTCAATTCAAGGATGTTTGCATCTAGTGTAAACATCCTGCCATGTCTCTGGCCTTTAGCAACCAATCTACATCCTCTACCATACTTCTCTATGAAGCAGCCATCTCTATTAAATCATACTTGCATGTTCTACCCAAGCATTGGACCAACAAATAACAGATTCTTGGTGATTTATGGAACATGCAATACATCATGCAAGTGCTTTTTTCTACCATCAGGCATAACCAAAGGAACAATCCATGTGTGTGCCATGTTATACTATTGAGAATTATCCCTAGTGCACCTATTTTCAACTCATCAAACAACTCACCATGTGGTGTCATGTGGTTTGAGGCACCAAAATCTATATACCAGACATCATCAGACTTTCCTTGATGCTTGCCTTTGTTGCATACATAAGTCATAGCAAACAATCTCTAACTTGTCTTAGGCTCTACATGACTAGAAGATGCATAGTATCCCTACTATCTACCCTTCTAATTAGCCTACTTCTTCTAGCACTCTTTTGCAATGTGGCCATACTTTCCATAGTTATGGAAATCTTTATCCTTATTAGCATTTTCATGAGTAGATTAAGTGTGCCAAGATCCTCTACCCCTGGACTGAGGTCTCCCCCTCGGATGGGAGTATCCACACCTCTATTAGCAAATTCCTGCTAACTCTGTCCATGCTAAGATGCATGCTTGCTAGGTTCCCCCACCATGAATAGAACTTCTATCATGATGACCACGACCTCTCTGATTAGAATAAAAAGTTGCATATTTATGTTTGGAGCTACTCGAGCTCATGGTCAACCCAATTTCACTTATTCATGGATAAGCAAGGATACCAAATTATTAAAGTCAGGCATTTCAGCCCTGTCCAAAACCGATGTATTAAAATACTTATATTCAAGTCCTAGATCATTCAGGGTCACAGCCGCTAAGTCCTCATCATCTACCTCAGCTCCTACTAGAGCCAACTAATCTGCAATGGTCTTTATCTTGGTCACATACTCTTGTATGGATTGTCTTTCCTTTCCATCGTGTTAAATTTCTACTTCAGTTGAATCTTTTGTGCACTAGCAGTCATGCCATAGTATCACATTAAAATATTCCTAGCATCCTCTAGTGATATGCAATTCATGATCTACATGACCATTACATCAGAGGTACATAAAGACACCCAGTGTAATACTCTTCGGGCTCTTTCCATCCATGCTCGATGTGCCCTAATATGATCAACTATTGGATTCTTTTCAAGGAGTTTGGCTCAACCTCCACACTTGTAAAACCAAGTCCTAGTAACCCTTGCCAATGAGAAAGTTCTCCATCTTGAACTTCCAAATAGCATAGTTGTTGTTATCAAGTTTCTCACCCACTATTTGAGTTGTTATCAATCATGTCAGTATTTTCCATCTCTATAGCTCTGTATTCAATGCAGTTTGAAATAGACAGTGTCTAACTCCATATAGACCATGTACACATTGCACATGATAGTTTCAATCCTTAGATTTATGATAGTAACTTGAGTGTAAAAATCAACGATTTCTCAGCTAAAAAACATGGCAAACATCTCCAAACATATGTCATAACAACCATGTTTAGTAGCATGTTAAGTAGGTTTCATTCACTACATGTAGGACATATATGTATGTTCCCAAAAACATTTACATATCATAGTCTGCAATTTCCAACAACACTTCTCTATGAAAAACTGAAGCAATTTCAAGCCACAAACATTCTCAAATCACATTAGACATGTCATAACTCGTAGGGAACAATACATGATCACATATGCATAAATGCTTGCTCAATTTTCCATAACTCTAATAGACAACTTTTAGCCAATTCAATGCTATAACCAATAGTCAAAAAAAGTCCATATTTAGAGCATTTACATCCCATAACATCCCAAGAATGTCCACATCCTCAATACATGTGGCAAAGATCAAACTAATTTCAAGTACCAAACAAGCATCACATTGCTTCAACCTTCAAGTGTTAACTGTCATACATTCAATGATAGATTTCAGCCTACTCTTAACTTCTAGATTTGAGTTTTAAACTCCTCAAAACCATGACCAAATGTATGAAAGTTGTAACATGTCCCCCTGCCCACTTGCAGGACACGTCTTAGCAGCCCATCGGGAAGAGAGTCTAGAAAGCGCCGCCCGACACTCCCAAGGAATGTCACGGGGTTTGCAATCTAAGTCTTCCTAAGTCTACCACGAAGCGGAAGCATTTTGGCCATTCCCACTTAGGACAGACCTGAATCAGGGTTCTCCTCATGGTCAAGATCCTAGAATGGTAGCTAGCGTCGAACCCCAAATGAACTACTTGTGCAGAAACATCAGGGTCGAAGTGGATTTATGCTGCACTTGGTTCAAGGAGAATGGGAAACAAGAGGGATGCGAAGCTCGACCTCTCTGCCCGTAAGGCATAGTCCCATTCTATTCCCCTAAAACATCACAAATCGGAACTCTGGCTCTAAAGATTCTAGGTCATCGTTTACCTTGCTGTTACTTCCTTTGAGAAAAGTTCTCGGCCAACCGGGACCACCCTTCCGTAGGACGGACCCAGGGTCACATTCTCCGCACTTTCCTCAGGCTGCTTTAGTTATCTAATTACCTACCACATTTAGTTTGACAAGCAAAAACAGCTTCCTTAATTAACCAATTACACAATGGTTCTTTCACGTAACTTAGGCACTGACAAAGAAAAACAATGTCAAGCAAGTTCATTTTCAACATTTGATCTTTATTTATCAGTCTTTGGAATACATCATATAATCCGCTCGAAAGCAATTCCAGCAATCCTCACGGATCGCTATTCCAAGTTTCCGCCCATTGACTAGTATGCGGACCTCGAGATCCCATCTTGAATCACATTGGCCTCTTATGTAGGACCCGGAGGCAAGGGATTTACGGCTAGAGCCCCCACTGGCACCCAAGCATCCTCCTGCTCCAAGTAGCACCCACGGAGAGACCTCTCATGGCAGGTTTGGTCCCCCTTGGATAGGGTCAGGCAGACAGTAGGGGGTAATTGATGCTGCCTCTCCCTCCAGGCTTTCAACCTAAAGCATTAGTTATTTTTCAGCATTAGTTCCTTGAGCAAAGAAGAACAAACATTGCTCCTAAGTGTACAAACACAAGCACTCCAGTGATCATTTATATGGCCAACCGCTAAGGTGTGAATCCTTCTCTTCAAATACATCCAGCATTCGATCAGGGATCAATCGCGACTTGGCAAGATCCCAAGGGTTTCATAAGCTGAGTTGCTTGTTTACCCTCTTTCCTTGGGTTAGGGTTTATACCCTGTTAACCCAAATTGTCAATACTTTAGACTTCCATATATTATGGTCAATAAATACTGGACAACCCCGTTGTCCTAACTTGATTGGTCAATTGCTTGCTAGGCAATTCATGATTACCCTATCTTGGCAAATCAGCCCCAAGGAAGGGTGATGTAGCAGGATGATTGTTCATCCTCTAGAAAAATTAGACTTGTACTTAGAACTCGGCAAACTTGTTCTAAGGAGTGGCAATACTATTTTGTGATTTAGATACAAAACCATGCGACGTTGCAACTTGTTGAATGAGATAAGTGTCGCACCTAACTTGTGGGATTATTTCTCCCATCACACGATATTCCTTGGTCAAGAATAACTTTGACCAAGATATACGGTTTGGCCCTAGGGATCCTAAATTCATACGGAGGTTTAGTATTTGACCAAGATATACGGTTTGACCAAGATATACGGTTTGGGAGTACTATTGACCCAATCCAACCCTAACCCTGGTAGGCTGATAACGCTTTGGCCCTAGGGATCCTAAATTCATACGGAGGTTTAGTATTTGGTCAATTTACCCTTAGGGTGAGAACCCTAGATCATTCTTGCATGGGCGTTTAGATAACCCTAACATTTTCGAGAATGTGGGTAGGATCTTTGGGATTGAGGGTCTTAAATCAGCATCCCAAGTGCGATACTAGGCAGAATTTTAACGTAACTTAACCCTACCTAGCACTTTGAGGTGATCGTCATATGCAATCTAATCGTACCTTTATGATTTTTATGTGAGCAACTCAACTATACGCTAATTACTTAGTTGATTTAACTAACCCACAATTAGAGACGATCATCCCTTTTAAAGATGCAAATACTTCCTTCTGAATTAGCAAGTACTTTTTCCTAAAAGATGCAAGGAACTGCAAGATGTATGCAATGTATCATCCCATGCAAATTTGTGATTTCAAGACTATAAACCTTTTTCTTCTATGCAGCTATAAGATTTACAATGATATTTTCTTTTCCTTGTCCTAAACTATAATGACGCAATGAAATCAAAGCTTTAATATTTTTAATGAAGATGCATTCAAACTTTGATAAAGAACTCCATGCATTCAAACTTTGATAAAGAACTTTAATGAAGATACATTCAAACTTTGATAAAGAACTCCATGCATGAGCGAATGCCATGAGTCCATCCTTGATTTAATCCTTCCTTTTATCACTTAACCCGACCTAAAATGTAACCATCTTCACATGCAATTTGCAAAGTTCATAATTTCCTTTCTATGCATTGCGACCATTTGGACATCATTCAATGGGCATCTAAGATTATCTCATACTCGAGTCACAACTAGGAAATTATTACCTAAGTGCATTATGTGTTGTTCTTTTCGCGAGGCAACAAAGATGCCTTTAGACAAATCCACCTTTTAACTTATGCAATATGCGTTCAAGAAGGCAACTACCTGGACCATGCAAGTACTCTTCATGCAACTTATCTTAGTAATTCGATACGAGTATATGAATTTTCCAACGTATTCAAACTTGCCTAGGAGAATTAAAGACATGCTTAATGCATCCTTTTCATGCAGGAAATTTATTGAAACCTGGGCATTAAGAATTGGGGCGTTGTCCACTCACGTACTTGGGGTGGAAGCTCCCACGTGTGCTCCTCACGACTTTTGCTTAGGAACCATCAATGACGTAGATCGCGACTCAGCAAACTCTCCTTGTCCTTTATCCGATTTCCAAAAACTGCCTACTCCCCCCTCCCCCCCCCCCCCCCCCCCCCCGGCGCAGAAATTGGCCTTACAAGACACGGTTTTAAAAATCGGGGAAGGCACGTGTAAACAAGGCTTATGGAAGCCTTAATGGAAGCTTCTAATAGGAGCTTCCAAGCTTCTATTTACTGACAGATGATGTGGAGAGAGGAAATGATTGGGAAGATGATAAGGATGGAGGTGGAGATGATGACGAAGATGATTATGATGATGATGGTGGTGGTAGAGGCGGCATCAACATGGCATGACCAAGGCGGCGGTGTCTGTGGACTGACGGCAGCAGCACGACATCCTTAGGCGGCAACAGCAACAGGTCCTCTCTCCTCCTCCCCTCAAGCTTGGGGAGGGGGGAGGTCATATAGTGTGGAAGGGGGGGTAGCCACACAAGTGGCAGGTGGCATGCTCCCCTCCCCATGCTCCTCTCTTCTCCACATAACTCATACTCATGCTCATACTTCCTCTCCCCGCCATGCAACGGCTGAAGAGGAGAGGAGTTTTAATTTTAAAAAATTGACAAAAATTTATCCATTTGCTTTTCCCGTGAAGGGTGTTCCCGCGTGGAACTATGGCTTTTGAGCCACGGCCTCTTATGCACAACTCGGGCTGGAGTTTGCTAGTGCACGCGGAGGGAGCACTTAGCCCATCAACTTTTATTGTTGTGAGAGATTACTTTGGACTGATTTTGCACGAGATTTAGGGTCTTGAATATTTCATAGTGAAAATATTACATTCTCTCCCCCTCAGAGGAATTGAGATATCCTCATCTCGAGAAGAACTGGGGGTATTGTTGGTTGAGAGTACTTTCATCCATCTAGGTGGCATCCTCTTCGGGATAATCTTTCCACTGGACGAGGTATTTCCTCAAGGTCCTGGATCTCAAATGCCTCTCCCTAACATCTAAGATCCTGTCAGGCCATAGCTCAAGGAATCATTGGCGTGGCATTACAACTTGTTGATCATCAAGCATGTGACTAGGGTTAGGCACATACTTTTTCAATAGATTGATATGGAATACATTATGAATTTTTAGGTTCTCAGGGAGTTGAACTCTGTAAGCATTAGGCCCTAGGCACTTGAGAACCTTGTAGGGTCCACAATACCTTGGACTTAGCTTTTTGCATTCACCCAAGGATAGGGAACTCTTCTTTGGACGTAC
Source organism: Lygodium microphyllum (assembly GCF_053477565.2). NCBI lineage: Eukaryota > Viridiplantae > Streptophyta > Polypodiopsida > Schizaeales > Lygodiaceae > Lygodium > Lygodium microphyllum. The sequence goes on from NC_141162.1 coordinate 20,163,791, forward strand.
GCGAATGAAGACCATATCACCCTCAACGAAGGATCTTTCTTGTCGTTTCAGGTCCGCGTAAGCCTTCTATCTGTCCTTGGCAGTTTGGATGTCCTGTCTTATTGATTGGTCATCCATGTCTTCTAGCATCTGCCTTGAAGCTTCAACCCTCAAGGTTGGATCCGAAAAGTTTAAAGGAGTACGACAATCGTGCCCATACAATGCTTGAAAAGGGGTCATCTGAATGCTTTGTTGGTAAGAAGCATTGTAGGCAAACTCAACCAGTGGTAAATATTGAATCCACTTTTTGGGTTTGCGACAGCAGTGTGCCCTAAGCATGTCCTCAATGACTTGGTTGACTCGTTTTGTTTGACCATCAGTTTGGGGATGATAAGCTGTACTGAAACAGAGTTGAGTCCCAATGGCCTCGAAGATAGCCCTCCAGAAGTGTGATGTGAAGAGAGAGTCACGATCACTAATGATTCTTCAGGGTAACCCATGCAGTTTGAATATTTCCTTGATGAATAACCTTGCAATTTCTGAGGCTTTATAGTTTGTCTTAACAGGGATAAGATGTGCAACCTTGGTGAGCATATCTACCACAACCATTATGGAGTTGTATCCTCCCTGAACTTGGGGTAGGCCAACAACAAAGTCCTTACTAATGAATTTCCATTTCATTTGGGGAATGTCAAGTGGTTGCGATTTCCCTGGCATTTTGACATGTTCGGCCTTTAATGCGTTGGCAAGACAAACATTCCGTGAAGAGAGAGTCACGATCACTAATGATTCTTCTGGGTAACCCATGTTGTTTGAATATTTCATTGATGAATAACCTTGCAATTTCTAAGGCTTTATAGTTTGTCTTAACAGGGATAAGATGTGCAACCTTGGTGAGCATATCTACCACGACCATTATGGAGTTGTATCCTCCCTGAACTTGGGGCAGGCCAACAACAAAGTCCATACTAATGAATTCCCATTTCATTTGGGGAATGTCAAGTGGTTGCAATTTCCCTGGCATTTTGACATGTTCGGCCTTAATGCGTTGACAAGACAAACATTCCCTGACATATTTGAGAACATCACCTTTGAGCCTATCCCAATAATAGCTTTTTCTAATAGCATTAAGGGTCTTGGCATAGCCAGGATGTCCAAGGGAGTCATGGGCTTCCCAAAGTATCTTATGCTTTAGTGATTGGCTTGCCAGTATACATAATCTCATCCCATAGTAGACAAGTCCACTATTGATAGAGAATTCTCAATACTTTGCTTATAGCTTCGGGTCTTGATCCTTGATGGGGATCTCCCTTAGTAATTTCTGATAGGTTGGGTCATGGCATGCCTCTTCTCTAGCTAGCTCAAGAATTGGGTTGTTTGGCATGGATACCTTTGTGGCTAGAGATCTTGCTGTTGATGGATCTTGCAAAATCAGAGAATTTAGAAATGCCTTGTGACTGAGTGCATCGACAACTACATTCTCCTTTCCAGGCCGGTATTTGATTTCAAAATCATATTCTTCCAGCACTTCAATCCATCGATGTTGCCTCATATTGAACTCATTCTGGGTAAAAATCCATTTAAGACTTTTATGGTCCATCACTAGGGTAAATTTATTACCCAACAAGTAGTGTCTCCAAAGATTGAGAGCATGGATGACAACTAACAACTCCAGATCGTGGGTAGCATAGTTTCTTTCATGGCTCTTCAGTTTCCTTGAAGAGTATGCTACGGGGTGACCTTCTTGCATAAGCACACATCCTAAGGCTAGTGTGCTAGCATCAGTTATCACTTCAAATTTCTTACTAAGGTCAGGAAGTTTCTGGATGGGTAACCAAGCTTTGCTTTAGTTTGTCAAAGCTGGACTGTTCAACACCATATAATTGATACTTGCTTCTTTAGTAGATCAGTCAAAGGCACTACAATCAAAGCATAGTTTTTGATAAAGACCCTGTGCCATCCTGTCAAGCCAAGCAAACTACGTATTTCTTTGACAGTTTTTGGAGTTGGCCATTCTAAAACGTCTCTGACCTTGGCTGGATCTACTGAAATTCCTTCTGATGATACAATGAATCCCAGATATTCAATCTGTCGCTTGAAAAATGCACACTTCTTCTTCTTGTCATAAAGCTTGTGTGCTCTCATTGTTTCAAGAATAATACGAAGCTGGGGTTCATGATCTTCTTCTTGTTTGGAGTAGACTAGGGTATCGTCGAAGAAGACGAGTACGAAGTCATCAAGATAGGGCCTAAAGATATCATGCATTAACCTGTTGAAGGTAGCATGAGCATTTGTCAGCCCGAATGACATGACTAGGAATTCGAAGTGCCCATACCTTGTAATGAATGCCGTCTTTGGGATATCTTCTTCCTTAATCCTTATCTGATAATATCCATACATGAGATCAATCTTAGAGAAGATCTTCGCACCTTGGAGATGGTCAAGAAGTTCATCTATTATTGGAATGGGATATTTAATTTTAATGGTTGATTGATTCAACCCTCTGTAGTCAATGCATAGCCGAAGTGTTCCATCTTTCTTCTTCTGGAACAGCACTGGAGCTCCCCATGGCGAACTGCTAGGACGGATGTAGCCTTGGTCTAACAATTGCTTGAGTTGCTCCTTGAGATCAATCGCTTCCAGGATGGATATCCGATATGGTCTCTTTGTGACTGGTGCAGCTCCTAGCGCTAGCTTGATTTCATGATTGACTTCCCTTTGAGGAGGAAGTTCAGTCAGTTCTTCAGGAAATACATCTGCGTATTCCTTTAACCATGAGGGTTCTTCCTGATTCTGATCTATCTTATTTAGTTTAATCAAATAGACAGGTAACCCCTTCCTAACTCCTTTCATTATCCGTGTTGCTTTGGCCAGTTGAATTTTTTACCTACCAGTGTCGTATTGCTGCGCATTTGTGGTGTGAAAACCACCCAAAAGTTGTGCATGAGATTTGTTACTTTGTACATACTTAGTTGTTATGTTTGCTCTTTCATTCTATGCCGAAGATGGAGAAGAATAAGGTTTTTGATGGATTGGAAACTCGAGATGCAATCTCATGGGCTACACTTATTTCAAGATATGCCGAATATGGGCTTTGTGAGGAAGTACTAAAATAATTCCAAGAGATGCAAGTTGAAGTATATTGGTGGATATGTTTGCCAAATGTGAGAGCTTGCTTGATGTTTAGCACACCTCAGAATGGTGCAATATAACTAGTAGGAGCATCAAGACAGGCTTGATTATGAGTGTCATTGTATCACAGTGGACTTGGGCAGCTACTATTTTGCAAAGCTCTAATGTTACATAGGAGCACGGTGGCCATGATCATGAGCACACACAGGTGCATGCATATGTGACTACACACGCATTGGAGGAGAAGGAAGAAGCTAAAACTCCTACAAGTTCTAGAATAGATGGTTTAAAATTGAACCAAGAATAATAATATGGGAGTTACAAAGGCTAAAGAGGGGATTTTGAATGGTTAAAGAAGATGTGGATCAGGCTGGAAAAGGAAAAGCTTTTGATCTATTTTTGAAAAGAGGAGCTTTTTGAATCGGTAGAGAGAGGGAAAATAGAAAAAGAAGGAAAGAAAATAGACAAGGGAGAGGGAAAAAAGGAGAACAGAGGATACGAATGAAGGGAGGAAGGGGAGCTATTTTGAAAAAAAAGAGGTATTTTGGGGGGTGAGAGGCGGAAGAAAATAGGCGTGAAGGGGAAGGAGGTAAGGATCATCTGGTCTGAGAAAAAAAGGGGGATTTTCTGGTCTAAAAGGGGGCTCTGCAGTATGGTGAAGGAGGACAAAGGCCATAGCATCGATGTGGAAATGTAGAATTATCAGAAGAGATGGTCAAGGATGATTATGCAGAAATAGTCGTCAGTTGTTATAAATGCGATAAAAAAGAAGTATTCTGTTGTTCCTCAACTCAAATACTTGCAGATGGATGCACAAGACTTATCCGTCTTTGGTTATTGCTCTTTTGATTCAGTCATCGATTAAGGTACGCTCGAAGCTATGAAGTGAGCAAGAAATGCAGGAGGATTCCATCGACTTCTCCAACTTGGACACTTACAACTGTGGTGAGCTCTTCTGAAGTAACAACAACGAAAGAACGAGGAGGGCCAGAATGTCGACCTGTACAATCCACGGAAATGCTCCTCAACGAAGCGCGGACTAGAGAGAGAGCTGGAATGATGACAAGCAACCTTCGTCTGCTTCTAAAAGGAAAGAAGATAGCGAGAGCAAAGTAATGATTGACCCTGCGGCCAGCATGCTGTCTTCTTGCTCTATGTATGCAGCAACAGGCGCAATTGAGGCACGCAAGCGGGACTAGTGCCAGTAAAGAAGCCAACAACATCAAGAAATATGCCGTAGAGTCGCTTGACTGGCAACATATTCTAAAAGCTTTGTGAAATTAACAGAGCCATCCTGGAAATGTAGCACGCTACTATCGGCAGAACAGAGGGGAGACGCAGGAAAAGCTGTGGAAAGTTCAGGATGAAGAACAGAGGAGACGTGTGCGAGGAAAGGGGAGGTCTCAGTACCTAAAAAAAATAAGCCCGAATAGCCATTGAAAAAGGCTAATCGGAGAGGGGAAGAAGGAGCTTCATGGAAACGGGAGAAAAAGAGGAGAGGCAGAAATTGGCTGAAGAAGAACAGATTCGATCACAGAAATTGGGCAGACGTTTTTGTGTCTTGGAAGTCGTTATATTTTGGAAGAAACCAACGACTCATCAACCTTTGCAAGACATTACAGACACAAATAGATGCATCTGAATGGAGATTGCTGGCAGTGATGCTTCAGAATGAGGCAACTAACCTTCTGCTTGGTGGATTGCCAAGAGGAGCTAAGGCAAGATATAGCATAACAACAGACCTTCTGCGATGGAGGTTTTGTGTTACTACTACAGCAAGTTTGCCTGATGTAACTATGTATCATAAGCAACGCAAGGTAAGCGCAGTCAAATCTTTCCCCTAGGGGTGCGCTCACGGGGTGGATCTCCCAACAATGAAAGATGAAAATGCTTTTCTTTATCGAGGGGAGATTTCTTTGTTTTTAATTCCCCTCGTGGTACTATGCCTGCTTCTATACGTCCGCTTTCACGTTTCTGGTTTCGAAATTCTTGTCATGGGGATCATGGAGTAATACATGAAAGCAAGGATGGGAAACAGAGGAAGAAGACCAAGAATCTTGATAGCCAAAGTCAGAAACAGCTTGATACCAATGCTGAGAATGCAGTTGAGATGGTCTCACGGTACTTTGATGTCTTAAAGCCCTCAAAATACAATTTGGAATCAGATGTATAAATATATGATCAGTTTTGGAATCTGAGGAATCAGGAGTACTTCATCATTATATGGAAAGCTTCATAGTCATAAAGGTCTGATTGTTTCAACAAATAAGATCTTTGTTAGTAGGTGGAACAGTTGTATGCTGACTTTACATCACCTATTTTTGGTACAAGTATCGCAACTCTACAAGGACTCTCCATATGCTATTTTTTTATTCCATCTACTCCATCATCAAAGAACATTGATTATTCTGTAGAAAAAGAGGGACACACATGATTTATATTATCAGAATTCTTCTTTTTTTTTTTGAAGATGGTTCATTCAATACAAAGAATTCTACATAATCATGTACATGTGGATCAACATCACAGGAAGCAGTTGTTGTCATAACAGATTTGACTTTATTCTTTTGCTTGTTTTTTTTTTCTATCCTGAAATTTAACAAGGACTTCTGTGGTTGCGACATTGCTTTCACAAACCCTTCGACATCTTTGGTGAACCTGACGTGAAAGCGTCGCAGAAATTTCAGGATGGGAGATACTTCAGCTTCTATTTCAGCTTCTTCTACAACTCCAGCTGCCTCTACTTCAGCTCCATCAATGACTGCTGCGTCAAGTACTTCAACGGAGGATCTAAAACAGATTTTGCAGAATATGTCCATGTATATGCAGCTCCAAAATCAGCAAACACAAATGTATATGCAGCAGCAACAACAATTGCATCAACAACAGTTGTCTCAGCAAAGGCAACTCTATTCGGAGCAGGAGAATGCAAACAGCGCAACTAAGGCTATTGAAGCAGTTGAGAGTGAGAAGAAGCTATTCGACGGGCGTAATGTTTCAGCATATTTGAAGACATATGAGATCAAGATGGGGTTTTTTGGAGTTCCTGCTGGACTTATGAGTAAGTACTTCCTTCGTCTTGTCACACCTGCTTTGAGGACAAAGGTGACTGATTTATATATTCAAAATACACATTGGCAAGATTTTAAGAAGGCTCTTAAAGAAGAATATTTCCTTGAGGACTTTGGTATGGCTACTCGACGGTCATTCCGAGAGTGGGTCTACATGCCAAACAAAGGTCTTGCTGCTTCAGAGTTGATTCGAGAATTTGAAGAAAGGTATAGTCAGCTTGATGCCATTGAACAAAGAGCATTGGATGTTGAAAAAGTTGAGCTTTTCTTGCAAGCTGCAGATCCTGCTCTTCAAGAAGAATTGGGTGAGCTTCTTGAAGATCGCACGAAGCCTATGGGTCTTAAAACTGATTGGCAGGATGCTCAGGATGCAGTCTCGACTTTGACCAAGAGGAGGATATGGAAGACTCATCTACAGAATGGTTCCATGACACCTACACCATCATCTGCTCCTATGCCTACTTCTATTCCTGTTATTTCTTCTCCTCCTCAGCCAGTTTCTTGGCCTATGCCAGTGCCTACTGTTTCTACTCCACCTATTCCTCCTGTTCCACGACCGATGCCTACACCTTCTGCTCCAAAACCATCCGCTCCATCCGTGCCTACTTCTCTTGATGACATAATCAAAGGTATCACAGATTTGACACTTGAGTCAGTCAAAGCGGAGTTGGTGGGTAAGTTGAAGGAGCAGTTTGCTTCGACTACGCCTGCTACTTCTTCTAGTGCTCCTATTGCGCCTAGGAGTGCTCCTAGTGCACCTAGGAGAGATCGGAGATGTATTTGGTGTGATAGTACAGAGCATCAGCATTGCAGGGATTGTGACTCTTTCCAGGATGCAAGGAGGCAGAATTTGGTATATTGGGGGCAAGATGGTAAGATTTGGTTGACTGAGACAGGAGCTCCACTTGCTACCAACTTTGGTAAAGGTGGAATGAAGAAGTTAGTGGAGGACATGGCTGCGCGTACTTCTTATGTGACGGCTAGAGGTGATGCTTCTGCATATGGAGTACAGATTGAGAAGGGATCGGAGACTCAGTCCGCACTATGGACTTATGCTATGGAGACTGCAAACAAGGGAAAAATTCAGCAAACTGTTTTGACTAGCGCAGGCTCTAGCATCAGATCAGGGACAGGATGGGACTCGCCTGTTGACAGGTATTCTATTTATGCTTATTTGGCTAAATCTCATGGTGCAGATGTATTTGTTGAGGAGAAGCGTAAGATGGATGAAGAAAATCCAAGTGCAGCTAAGAAGACTAGAGGGGGTGAGTTTGTTACTCCACCTACTGCAGGACCGTCTTCACGATCAGGACCAGATCGACAGATGGAGGATGCTCAAAAGAGGGAAAAGAGGCAAGAGCCTAGAGAGAGAAAGCAGCCAGGATTCAGATTGATGTCCGATATTGAGACATCTACAGACATGAAGAAAATCTTTAATGATAAGATACTTGGCAGTGAGGTGACTTTCACTATTTCCGAGATTTTGGGCATCTCAAAAAGAGAGTTTCAGGATCAGTTTCAGGAGGTCCTGAAGAGGAAAAGACATGCATTGTCAACCACTGATGCACAGGGAGTTTTGATTGGAGAGTTGGATGAGGATGATGATGAGGTTATGGTTGATAATGCTTCTGTTTTGCCGCAGGTAGAGAAGAGGGTTCAGCCTATGCATTATGCTGAAATTGATGAGCCTGTTTTGATACCGCGTAGTCACTTTTCGCGGAGCCATTGGGCTAGGGCAACTACAGAGACGATGGTAAAGGTTGGAGAAAAATAGGTGCCTTATGTTGCATTGGTTGATCATGGTTCAGAGATTAATCTCATTGTTCGTGGAGTTTATGAGAGTAACAGATGGCCTATGGATGTAGAGCATGGGTGGCGTATGAGAGCCGCCAATAACACTGCAGGTGATTTGTATGCTGCTTGCCCTAGTGTCAGGGTTTCTATTGGTGATGTAGAGGAGGATTTTCATTTCTTTGTGCAGGATTCATGCTCGTATCCCATAATTCTTGGACAGCCATTCATTACAGAGATGCGCATGGAGACAAAGGTCATGGATGATGGATCTGCTTATGCACGGATTCGCAGTAAAGATGGTATGAGAGCAGTTCAGTTTATGACTGTATGTGTGAACCATGTTAGAAACAGGGATACTCTCAGAGATGCACCCTTACCCACTGTGAGGGATTCGGGTTTTCATTAGGTACCGCCGTTTCGCGAGACGACGGTGGTACAGAGGAGAGGAGATTGGAGTTCTCGCCTCCTGGCAGCGGTGTTTTCTCCTCCGGTTATGTTGGGATTTCAGCAAACAGTTCAATGAGCTATCAGAAGACTTCTAGATTGTCTAGAGCTGCCAGGCAGTATATATGCAGGAAGGAGAAAAATTTGAAAAATGCAGGAATTTTAGAGGATGATGAGCACATAGATGGTATGTATGACAGTGTGATTTGTGCAGATACGATGACAGAGATGGGAGATATGCTGAAAACTGATATGCTGAATTGTCATGGTAATGTATTAGTGCAATCCCTGGACATGTTTCATGAAATTGCAGATTTTATGTCACAAATTGAGTCAGAGGCTGAGGAAACTCACCAAAGAGTATTGAGTGCTGAAGAAATTCAGCAAACAGAGTTTCCAGCTGGTTATGATCAGCTTTCAGAGAGACAGAGGGCTGAAAATTTTCAGCCAACAGAGTTTACTGCTGAAATATTTCAGCATTCAGAGTTTGGGGCTGTTCCTATGCAGTCCATAGAGCAGAGGGCTGAGAATATTCAGCCATTGGAGTGCAGAATTGCTGATTTACAGCAAGGTTTATGTAATGCAGAAGAGCGTAATGAAGCTAGGGTTGACACGAAATACAAAACTGTGGATAAGAAGGTGAAGCCGGTTGCTGTACCGCTTCCACCTGACAGTGATCAGCAAATAGAGAGGGCTGCTAAACAGCAAATTTTGAGGAATCCGGAGCATATTGGTCATAAATTTTCAGCAGAGACACTTGCTGAATTGAAAATTGGAAATGGTGATTTCTTGTTACCCATGGAGAAGCAATGCTTTCAGGAGATGCTTGAGCGTCATGGAAGGGGATTTGCTTTTGTCCCACATGAGATTGGATGTGTGAATCCTGATATTGTAGCTCCTATGGTCATCTTTACTATTCCTCATATTCCATGGAATCTCCGACCTATTCCAGTGCCTAAAGCACACTTGCCAAAGCTAATTGATTTATTGAATGAGAAGATCAAGATGGGAATCCTTGAGCCTTCATCTGCACCATACTCAAACAGGTGGTTTACAGTTCCAAAGAAGAATGGTACTCTTCGATTTATTCAGGACATGCAGCCAGTGAACAGAGTTACTATCAGGAATGTTGGTATTGGTCCAGTTGTGGATGAGTTTGCAGAGGCATTTGCTGGACGTGCCATCTATTCTTTGGGTGATTTGTATTCAGGTTATGATCAGTTTCAGCTGGCTTTGGAAAGCAGGGATATAACCACCATGAGAACTCCTATTGGGCTTGTCAGGATGTGTACTTTGCCTCAAGGTGCCACTAATTCTGTTGCACATATGATGAATGCCATGCATAAGGTCCTTCGTGATTACATACCTCAGCTTACTATGCCTTTCTTGGATGATGTGCCCATTAAGGGGTGTGCAGAAGAAGAGAAGAATGAGAGCCTAAATGAGCAGGGATGCAGATACTTTGTGGCTGATCATATTTCAGCATGTGAGAAGATTTTGGCCAGGTTAGAAGAAGTAAACTTGACACTTTCAGGGCAAAAATCTGTTTTTGGAGTGAATGAGGTTGTCATTGTTGGGCATATGTGTGGATATTATGGCAGGAAACCTTCACCTGATAAGGTGAATGCTATAGGCAAGATTGCTGAGTATTGTTCTACTACTTCAGAGGTACGGAGATTCATTGGTGCTTGTGTGTTTTATATGATTTGGATACCTCATTTTGCACACATTGCAGATTGTTTGTATCAGCTGCTTCGAAAGGGGCAGAAATTTTATTGGGATGAGAGCCACACTAGAGCCATGCGGAAATTGAAGAAGTTATTGCAGAATGCTCCTACTCTCAGGAAAGCGGATTATAATTGTGATAGGCCTATTGTATTGACAGTTGACACTAGTCCAATTGGCATAGGTTGAGCTGTGGGTCAAGATGATGCAGATGGAAATAGGTATGCTATTCGGTTTGGGGCGAAAGTCCTAAACGAGAGACAGAGGAGATATCCGCAAATCAAGAGGGAGTTATTGGGGATTGTGACGGCTCTCAAATGTGACAAGGAGTACTTTATTGGAGCTTCAGTTGTGGTAGAGACAGATTGCTTGCCATTGATTGGTATGATCACGAGTTGCTCTACTCCGGACATAGCCATGTTGAGATGGATTGCATACATCAAGTCATTAAATCCGGAATTTAAACACATAGCAGGGAAGGATAATCCAGTGGCAGATATGTTGTCTAGAGCCAGGTATGATGATGAGGAGACTCTACTTGCAGGAGAGGATGATGCAGAAATTTCAGCCACTATGGTTGATCATGTTTGTCATGTTTATGATATTGTGGCTTTCACAGAAGAGCTCTATGTTGGAGATTGGTTGCAGATTGGCAGGTACCTTAGTACACTAAGCAAAAGAGATGAATGGACAGATGAAGAGTTCAAGAAGATCAGAAGGAAAGCCTATGGTTATTTTCTCAAGGACGGATTTCTTTGGAAGCATCCGAAGAAAAGAGGCGGATTACCTTTGCGGGTTGTCTGCGATAGAGAGACACAGTTACAGGTGATGAGGGAGTTTCATGAGAGTCCATGGGCTGGTCATAGAGGAGTATGGGCTACTTATGAGAAGATCAGGGAGAAATATTGGTGGAAAGGCATGTACAGAGATGTTTCTCACTTTGTTGAGACTTGCAGAGACTGCCAGATGTATTCAGTAGTGCGCCATAGAGATGAGCTTCATCCGACCTATCCACTATGCATTCATTATAAGTGGGTAGTTGATTTGGTTACCATGCCTATGGGACTATGGCAGATGAGGTACATTGTTTTGGCTAGAGAGGATCTTACCAATCATGTTGAGGGTAGATCTTTGAGAACGAAGACCACTAGTGCAGTGTGTAAGTTCTTATTGGAGGAAATTTTCTGCAGGTATGGTTGTGTGGGTAAGATCACTGCGGATCGTGGTGAATTGGATGCAGATGAAGCTAGGGAGTTTTTCTCTCAGCTAGGAATCAAGTTGGCTCTAACCACAGCATATAATCCAGAGGGAAATGGAAAGAGTGAAAGAGGGCATCCGCCGATAGTGAAAGCATTAGCCAAAGCATGCAGAGGACGGATTGGAGAATGGCCAAGACTTCTACCATTTGCTTTATGGGCTGATCGTACGACTCATAGTGTTACTACAGGATATATGCCTGCAGAGTTGATGTATGGTCAGAAACCTGTTATGCCGATTGAGACTTGTGCTTTGACTTGGTCAGTTTTACCTTGGCAGGAGGATTTGACGAGAGAGGAGCTCTTAGCTCTTCGGATTCGACAGTTGGAGAGGAGACCTGAGGATATTCAGCTAGCTATTGACAGGTTGAAAGTTGCTAGACTAAGGAACAAGGACAGGTTTGATAGCAGGCATCGCTTGCGGCCTAGAGCAATAGAAGAGGGAGATTGGGTATTGGTCTTTGATAGCAGCCTTGAAAATCAACATACTGCACTTCGGAAGATGGTGAAAAGATGGTTTGGGCCATACATAGTCAGACATGTCTTTGATAATGCAACATATGAGTTGACAGAATTGGATGGAACAGTGCTTAGAGTGCCTATTGCTGGAAAAAGAATCAAAATTTTCAAGAAAAGAGATGATGAAGATTATGCATTGGAAGAATTTTCGAGAGAAGAGCAACGACAAGAAACTCCAATGGAAGAGACAGATGATATGGCTGGATATCCTGTTGATCTACCGGAAATGCATAATGAAGAGATTGATTTGTTTGTGGATCTTGATGATAATGATCATGGGTAGTTGGCCCATCCCGAGGATGCGCAGGATTAGAGGGGGTGGATGTCGTATTGCTGCGCATTTGTGGTGTGAAAACCACCCAAAAGTTGTGCATGAGATTTGTTACTTTGTACATACTTAGTTGTTATGTTTGCTCTTTCATTCTATGCCGAAGATGGAGAAGAATAAGGTTTTTGATGGATTGGAAACTCGAGATGCAATCTCATGGGCTACACTTATTTCAAGATATGCCGAATATGGGCTTTGTGAGGAAGTACTAAAATAATTCCAAGAGATGCAAGTTGAAGTATATTGGTGGATATGTTTGCCAAATGTGAGAGCTTGCTTGATGTTTAGCACACCTCAGAATGGTGCAATATAACTAGTAGGAGCATCAAGACAGGCTTGATTATGAGTGTCATTGTATCACAGTGGACTTGGGCAGCTACTATTTTGCAAAGCTCTAATGTTACATAGGAGCACGGTGGCCATGATCATGAGCACACACAGGTGCATGCATATGTGACTACACACGCATCGGAGGAGAAGGAAGAAGCTAAAACTCCTACAAGTTCTAGAATAGATGGTTTAAAATTGAACCAAGAATAATAATATGGGAGTTACAAAGGCTAAAGAGGGGATTTTGAATGGTTAAAGAAGATGTGGATCAGGCTGGAAAAGGAAAAGCTTTTGATCTATTTTTGAAAAGAGGAGCTTTTTGAATCGGTAGAGAGAGGGAAAATAGAAAAAGAAGGAAAGAAAATAGACAAGGGAGAGGGAAAAAAGGAGAACAGAGGATACGAATGAAGGGAGGAAGGGGAGCTATTTTGAAAAAAAAGAGGTATTTTGGGGGGTGAGAGGCGGAAGAAAATAGGCGTGAAGGGGAAGGAGGTAAGGATCATCTGGTCTGAGAAAAAAGGGGGGATTTTCTGGTCTAAAAGGGGGCTCTGCAGTATGGTGAAGGAGGACAAAGGCCATAGCATCGATGTGGAAATGTAGAATTATCAGAAGAGATGGTCAAGGATGATTATGCAGAAATAGTCGTCAGTTGTTATAAATGCGATAAAAAGGAAGTATTCTGTTGTTCCTCAACTCAAATACTTGCAGATGGATGCACAAGACTTATCCGTCTTTGATTATTGCTCTTTTGATTCAGTCATCGATTAAGGTACGCTCGAAGCTATGAAGTGAGCAAGAAATGCAGGAGGATTCCATCGACTTCTCCAACTTGGACACTTACAACTGTGGTGAGCTCTTCTGAAGTAACAACAACGAAAGAACAAGGAGGGCCAGAATGTCGACCTGTACAATCCACGGAAATGCTCCTCAACGAAGCGCGGACTAGAGAGAGAGCTGGAATGATGACAAGCAACCTTCGTCTGCTTCTAAAAGGAAAGAAGATAGCGAGAGCAAAGTAATGATTGACCCTGCGGCCGGCATGCTGTCTTCTTGCTCTATGTATGCAGCAACAGGCGCAATTGAGGCACGCAAGCGGGACTAGTGCCAGTAAAGAAGCCAACAACATCAAGAAATATGCCGTAGAGTCGCTTGACTGGCAACATATTCTAAAAGCTTTGTGAAATTAACAGAGCCATCCTGGAAATGTAGCACGCTACTATCGGCAGAACAGAGGGGAGACGCAGGAAAAGCTGTGGAAAGTTCAGGATGAAGAACAGAGGAGACGTGTGCGAGGAAAGGGGAGGTCTCAGTACCTAAAAAAAATAAGCCCGAATAGCCATTGAAAAAGGCTAATCGGAGAGGGGAAGAAGGAGCTTCATGGAAACGGGAGAAAAAGAGGAGAGGCAGAAATTGGCTGAAGAAGAACAGATTCGATCACAGAAATTGGGCAGACGTTTTTGTGTCTTGGAAGTCGTTATATTTTGGAAGAAACCAACGACTCATCAACCTTTGCAAGACATTACAGACACAAATAGATGCATCTGAATGGAGATTGCTGGCAGTGATGCTTCAGAATGAGGCAACTAACCTTCTGCTTGGTGGATTGCCAAGAGGAGCTAAGGCAAGATATAGCATAACAACAGACCTTCTGCGATGGAGGTTTTGTGTTACTACTACAGCAAGTTTGCCTGATGTAACTATGTATCATAAGCAACGCAAGGTAAGCGCAATCAGATCTTTCCCCTAGGGGTGCGCTCACGGGGTGGATCTCCCAGCAATGAAAGATGAAAATGCTTTTCTTTATCGAGGGGAGATTTCTTTGTTTTTAATTCCCCTCGTGGTACTATGCCTGCTTCTATACGTCCGCTTTCACGTTTCTGGTTTCGAAATTCTTGTCATGGGGATCATGGAGTAATACATGAAAGCAAGGATGGGAAACAGAGGAAGAAGACCAAGAATCTTGATAGCCAAAGTCAGAAACAGCTTGATACCAATGCTGAGAATGCAGTTGAGATGGTCTCACGGTACTTTGATGTCTTAAAGCCCTCAAAATACAATTTGGAATCAGATGTATAAATATATGATCAGTTTTGGAATCTGAGGAATCAGGAGTACTTCATCATTATATGGAAAGCTTCATAGTCATAAAGGTCTGATTGTTTCAACAAATAAGATCTTTGTTAGTAGGTGGAACAGTTGTATGCTGACTTTACATCACCTATTTTTGGTACAAGTATCGCAACTCTACAAGGACTCTCCATATGCTATTTTTTTATTCCATCTACTCCATCATCAAAGAACATTGATTATTCTGTAGAAAAAGAGGGACACACATGATTTATATTATCAGAATTCTTCTATTTTTTTTTTTGAAGATGGTTCATTCAATACAAAGAATTCTACATAATCATGTACATGTGGATCAACATCACAGGAAGCAGTTGTTGTCATAACAGATTTGACTTTATTCTTTTGCTTGTTTTTTTTTTCTATCCTGAAATTTAACAAGGACTTCTGTGGTTGCGACATTGCTTTCACAAACCCTTCGACACCAGCCTCTCCTTGAGTTGTGACCAGTTCCCCTTCAGAATTTCAAAAGGAGACTTGGCCCTTTCCACAGTGAATGTGGGCATCATTGGGTATTAACCAATCCATTCCGAGCAAACATTCGTGGACACCTAGGTTCATTACCCTGAATCTGACCAAAGTCGACTTTCCACCCAGTAGGAATTTCACCTTAGCAGTTTTTCTGGTACAAGTGACCTCATGACCATTTGCTAATTTCACAAGTAAGGTAGGTGCATCATTTGTGGCTATTCATAATCTTCTTGCACAGACTGGTGAAATGAAGGAATGTGTACTACCACAATCAATCAAGGTTTTGAAGCTTTTACTTTGATAATCCGATGGAGATTGAATCACCAAGAATTGGCGATTCGGGCCTTTCTTGTGAAGAGCGGCATGAACGGTTGCCCTCTCAAAGTCGGCTTCCATGGTTGGGTCTTCTTCATCATCAAGCTCCTTGTTGGCAACAATGGAGGTTCTCGCTCTAGCCCTGATGGTGGCTCCTTGGCCATGGACGGCCCCTTGGGATGGCCCTTGATGTTGTCCTCTACTAAGCTTGGGACACTGCCTCTTGAAGTGACTAGGCTCGTTGCAATGGAAGCAACGGAGATTGCGGCCATTACCTTGGGTAGGAACGAAGTTGTTAGCAACATTCACCCTAGCTTTCTTCCTTTGTTCCTGGTTTTGGCCCTGCGCTCTCTTGTTCTAAGACCTATACACTCCCTTGTTCTGATCCATGTAAGACCAAGTCCTGTTATTCCTTGGCTTGGTTTGCACATCCTGTATTATCGGTACAGCTCGAATGAGCACGTCTTGCAGATCTGTTGGACACATTGATTCCAAGCGGGTGTTTATGGGTGGGTTTAATCCGGCACAAAACTTTGACACCTGTTGTGTCATATCCATTTGTGGCGCGTACTTTAAAAGAGAGATGAAATTTGAATAGTATGCGTCAAGGGATAGACCAAGCTGCTTCAGTTCATAGAACTCGTTCATCTTTTGAGTGCGGTAGGCAGGTGGTAGATATCTTCCTCGCACAGCTCTTTTAAGCTTCTCCCAAGTAACTAACCCTTCCGAGATCCCTTGGTCTCTGCACCATTACTTCCACCAAAGTCTTGCTTCACCGATAAGTTTTAGTTTGGCGATCATCGCTTGGTTAGCGGGTGTAGTACCTGATGCCTCGAAATAATCCTCCATGGATTTGATCTAGACCTCGGCGTCAGTTTGGACGGTCCTTTCCTTACCATCGAATTCAGGTAGTTTGATATGCTTGAGAAGGAACTTCTTCTCTTGGATTACAACTGTACTTGGTGTAGGGGTCGGACTAGGAATCTGCACTTGAGGTTATGCCTGGACAATAAGATTCTTTATGTCAAAAACTTGTTAAGCGTTTCTCACATTACATTAACATGCCCAGTTCAGCTTTTAGCCTCAGCTTTTAGCCAAGTGACCTAATCACTTAACTCCTTTATCAACACTTACAACCAAGACAAATAGTGATTAAAATCTTATTCATTCATGTGGGCATAGCCCTTTCGAGTACATTTATTTAGGAGGGTAGAACAAGCTGATACATTAATTTGGGGAGAATAAGATTTTGTTACATTCAGCTACAGGAACTGAGTAATAATATGGATTGGGGTCATGGATTTTCAGGAATCGATAGGTCATAGGAAGCTTAGGGTATCCCTTCCTTTGATACTCATTCTTCTCATAACGTCCCAACACCTTGATTCTGTCGGCAGGGATTATTCGAGTCGCTTCCTCGTACACATACTTGTTCTGCTTGACCTTTCGACCGCCAACATGTAGGGTTGCATTTGCATGAGCCTCAACAAAATTGAACAACTTCACGATCTTTAAATCCTCCATCCACTTGATTCTCTTCAAGTTGGTCCGAAGGTACGCAAGTCGATAGGAAGCTATGTAATAAATTCCTGAATCACCCATCCATCTCTGTTCCACATGCAGGGGTAAAGGATTGTAGATGCGGTCTAGGATATTCATCATACCTAGCCTTCATTGATAGTCCGAAGCACGCATCGTAATCATAAACATAACTTGGAACACCAAGAATTTGTTCCATGCTTCGCGACTCTACAGGCCAACATCGATAAGTAAGTAAGCAACATTTTCTCTATTTCCCCTCATTAAGTTTCCTTGTAAATATTAGATTCTGTTGGTTCGCTCTAATACCAACTGTAACGTGTCCCCTTATCCACTTACAGGACACGTCTTAGCAGCCCATTGGGAAGAGAGTCTAGAAAGCGCCGCTCGGCACTCCCAAGGAATGTCACGGGGTTTGCGATCTAGGTCTTCCACAAACTCGGGAAGACCTAGATCGCAAACCCCGTGACATTCCTTGGGAGTGCCGAGCGGCGCTTTCTAGACTCTCTTCCCGATGGGCTAGTATGACGTGTCCTGCAAGTGTACAGGGGGACACATTACAAGAGTTATGGCATTTACATTGTGAAGCATTCCATGACATTGTCTATGCTTACCACAAAGCATCTGTGGTAGAGAATCATTTAACATATCCCATCAAAATGAGGATATGCATAGGTATAATGGGCAGCATACCACATTATTTTAGACCTGAGAAGGCTATTTATGTAGCCTTATATACATCTTATCAAGCTCCAAGAGGTAAACATGATACCTAACACATAGTCCAATAGCAATGCTTCCCATCAAGTATTTGATGAAGACAAAAGAGCTTCATCCCACATAGTTTAAGTAGCTCTGAACCAAGCTCCTCCTACTGTAATTACACTATTTACAGTTAAACTTTTGCTGTTGGTTGTGCCCATGATTGGCACTCTATGTGTTTGATATAACCCTTGACAACTACCTTAGAATGGCACTCAATATTACCATGAATACCTAACAATTAATCGCTATATGGTGCTGCCCATTGCTTGTAGCCTAAAATAGGCTCATTTTCCAAGACATAATGTTGATTTCTAGACCTAAACATTGACTGTATTTCATAGCTTACACATGAGCATTCACACTAATATGCAAACTCAACCAATGAGCTTCAAGCATAGCTCATTAAGGCCACCATTGCCATCCACATTTGTCATATACTCATCAACAACCACTTCATGCCACATTTGCTTCAACCAAAATAGGTGCAAGCATACACAATCACGCTTTTTCAATTGCTACCTTATTTGAACCAAATTTCCACTTTTTAGAGCATGTACATATGCCAAAGAACCCACCAACTAATCCTTAATAGGCTCTATCACAACTAAGAGGAATTTCTTCAACCACAATAAAGATTGAGCTATGGCTTCAACCTGCAAATCCTCTTCATCTTCAAACTCTAGCTTCTCCAACTCCAATGTTGTGCTTTTGGGCTTCACAGCTTCTCAAGCTTCCATTGGTTCATGGGGATTCATGGCTTTGATAACATGTTAGAAGTATGAGAGACAGATAGGGGCAACAAAGAGCAGACAACTCTTAGTGTTCATCTTCATTATTCATCACACTCAAAAAGATCCCAAATTAGATAGGAGAGAGAGTGGATTGGAGGGTTGCCACAATATAGGACATAAAATGACAAATTGAGTGGAGGATTTACACTTACAATGTGCATAAAGTGATGCAAGTAATAAATCGACAAGACAAGGGTTAAGGATGGCAAGTTCCACTAGCATTATCTCTACGTGAGGCTTGAAATCTTTAGTTTTT